>NW_026728085.1:600000-762526 GCF_030684315.1 Stegostoma tigrinum
GAAACAGAGGGGCTGAAACAGAGGGGCTGAAACAGAGGGCGAGATACAGAGGTGCTGAAACAGAGGGGCTGAAACAGAGGGTCTGCAACAGTGGGCGAGAAAGAGAGGGGCTGAAAGAGAGGGCGAGAAACAGAGGTGCTGAAACAGAGGGGGAGAAACAGAGGGGCTGAAACTGAGGGGCTGAAACAGAGGGGCTGAAACAGAGGGCGAGAAACAGATGGCGAGAAACAGAGGGGCTTAAACAGAGGGGCTGAAACAGAGGGCGAGAAACAGAGGCCGAGAAACAGAGGGCGAGAAACAAAGGGCGAGAAACAGAGGGCGAGAAACAGAGGGGCTGAAACAGAGGGGCTGAAACAGAGGGGCTGAAACAGAGGGGGTGAAACAGAGGGCGAGAAACAGAGGGCGAGAAACAGAGAGCGAGAAACAGAGGGCAAGAAACAGAGGGCGAGAAACAGAGGGCGAGAAACAGAGGGGCTGAAACAGAGGGGCTGAAACAGAGGGGCGGAAACAGAGGGGCTGAAACAGAGGGCGAGAAACAGAGGGCGAGAAACAGTTGGCGAGAAACAGAGGGCGAGAAACAGAGGGCGAGAAACAGAGGGGCTGAAACAGAGGGGCTGAAACAGAGGGGCTGAAACAGAGGGGCTGAAACAGAGGGCGAGAAACAGAGGGCGTGAAACAGAGATCGAGAAACAGAGGGCGTGAAACAGAGGGCGAGAAACAGAGGGCGAGAAACAGAGGGCGAGAAACAGAGATCGAGAAACAGAGGGGGAGAAACAGAGGGCGAGAAACAGAGGGCGAGAAACAGAGGGGCTGAAACAGAGGGGCTGAAACAGAGGGGCTGAAACAGAGGGCGAGAAACAGAGGGGCTGAAACAGAGGGGCTGAAACAGATGGGCTGAAACAGAGGGGCTGAAACAGAGGGGCTGAAACAGAGGGCGAGAAACAGAGGGGCTGAAACAGAGGGGCTGAAACAGATGGCGAGAAACAGAGGGGCTGAAACAGTGGGCGAGAAACAGAGGGGCTGAAACAGAGGGCGAGAAACAGAGAAATAGAAACAGAGGGCGAGAAACAGAGGGGCTGAAACAGAGGGGCTGAAACAGAGGGGCTGAACCAGAGGGGCTGAAACAGATGGGCTTAAACAGAGGGGCTGAAACAGAGGGTCTGAAACAGTGGGCGAGAAACAGAGGGCGTGAAACAGAGGGCGAGAAACAGAGGGCGAGAAACAGAGGGGCTGAAAGAGAGGGGCTGATACTTAGGGGCTGAAACAGACGGTCTGAAACAGAGGGCGAGAAACAGAGGGGCTGAAACAGAGGGCGAGAAACAGAGGGGCAAAAACAGAGGGGCTTAAACAGAAGGGCTTTAAAAGAGGGGCTGAAACAGAGGGGCTGAAACAGAGGGCGAGAAACAGAGGGGCTGAAACAGAGGTCGAGAAACAGAGGGGCTGAAAAGGCGGGCGAGAAACAGAGGGCGAGAAACAGACGGGCTGAAACAGAGGGGCTGAAACAGAGGGGCTGAAACAGAGGGCGAGAAACAGAGGGCGAGAAACAGAGAGCGAGAAACAGAGGGCGAGAAACAGAGGGGCTGAAACAGAGGGGCTGAAACAGAGGGGCTGAAACAGAGGGGCTGAAACTGAGGGCAAGAAACAGAGGGCGAGAAACAGAGGGGCTGAAACAGAGGTGCTGATACAGAGGGGCTGAAACAGAGGGGCTGAAACAGAGGGCGAGAAACAGAGGGGCTGAAACAGAGGGGCTGAAACAGAGGGCGTGAAACAGAGGGGCTGAAACAGAGGGGCTGAAACAGAGGGGCTGAATCAGAGGGACTGAATCAGAGGGGCAGAAACAGAGGGCGAGAAACAGAGGGGCTGAAACAGAGGGCGAGAAACAAAGGGCGAGAAACAGAGGTGCTGAAACAGAGGGGCTGAAACAGAGGGGCTGAAACAGAGGGCGAGAAACAGAGGGGCTGAAACAGAGGGGCTGAAACAGATGGCGAGAAACAGAGGGGCTGAAACAGAGGGGCTGAAACAGAGGGGCTGAAACAGAGGGGCTGAAACAGAGGGCGAGATACAGAGGTGCTGAAACAGAGGGGCTGAAACAGAGGGTCTGCAACAGTGGGCGAGAAAGAGAGGGGCTGAAAGAGAGGGCGAGAAACAGAGGTGCTGAAACAGAGGGGGAGAAACAGAGGGGCTGAAACTGAGGGGCTGAAACAGAGGGGCTGAAACAGAGGGCGAGAAACAGATGGCGAGAAACAGAGGGGCTTAAACAGAGGGGCTGAAACAGAGGGCGAGAAACAGAGGGCGAGAAACAGAGGGCGAGAAACAAAGGGCGAGAAACAGAGGGCGAGAAACAGAGGGGCTGAAACAGAGGGGCTGAAACAGAGGGGCTGAAACAGAGGGGGTGAAACAGAGGGCGAGAAACAGAGGGCGAGAAACAGAGAGCGAGAAACAGAGGGCAAGAAACAGAGGGCGAGAAACAGAGGGCGAGAAACAGAGGGGCTGAAACAGAGGGGCTGAAACAGAGGGGCTGAAACAGAGGGGCTGAAACAGAGGGCGAGAAACAGTCGGCGAGAAACAGAGGGCGAGAAACAGAGGGGCTGAAACAGAGGGGCGGAAACAGAGGGGCTGAAACAGAGGGCGAGAAACAGAGGGCGAGAAACAGATAGCGAGAAACAGAGGGCGAGAAACAGAGGGCGAGAAACAGAGGGGCTGAAACAGAGGGGCTGAAACAGAGGGGCTGAAACAGAGGGGCTGAAACAGAGGGCGAGAAACAGAGGGCGAGAAACAGAGATCGAGAAACAGAGGGCGTGAAACAGAGGGCGAGAAACAGAGGGCGAGAAACAGAGGGCGAGAAACAGAGATCGAGAAACAGAGGGGGAGAAACAGAGGGCGAGAAACAGAGGGCGAGAAACAGAGGGGCTGAAACAGAGGGGCTGAAACAGAGGGGCTGAAACAGAGGGCGAGAAACAGAGGGGCTGAAACAGAGGGGCTGAAACAGATGGGCTGAAACAGAGGGGCTGAAACAGAGGGGCTGAAACAGAGGGCGAGAAACAGAGGGGCTGAAACAGAGGGGCTGAAACAGATGGCGAGAAACAGAGGGGCTGAAACAGTGGGCGAGAAACAGAGGGGCTGAAACAGAGGGCGAGAAACAGAGAAATAGAAACAGAGGGCGAGAAACAGAGGGGCTGAAACAGAGGGGCTGAAACAGAGGGGCTGAACCAGAGGGGCTGAAACAGATGGGCTTAAACAGAGGGGCTGAAACAGAGGGTCTGAAACAGTGGGCGAGAAACAGAGGGCGTGAAACAGAGGGCGAGAAACAGAGGCCGAGAAACAGAGGGGCTGAAAGAGAGGGGCTGATACTGAGGGGCTGAAACAGACGGTCTGAAACAGAGGGCGAGAAACAGAGGGGCTGAAACAGAGGGCGAGAAACAGAGGGGCAGAAACAGAGGGGCTTAAACAGAAGGGCTTTAAAAGAGGGGCTGAAACAGAGGGGCTGGAACAGAGGGCGAGAAACAGAGGGGCTGAAACAGAGGTCGAGAAACAGAGGGGCTGAAACCGCGGGCGAGAAACAGAGGGCGAGAAACAGAGGGGCTGAAACAGAGGGGCTGAAACAGAGGAGCTGAAACAGAGGGGCTGAAACAGAGGGCGAGAAACAGAGGGCGAGAAACAGAGATCGAGAAACAGAGGGCGAGAAACAGAGGGCGAGAAACAGAGGGCGAGAAACAGAGGGGCTGGAATAGAGGGGCTGAAACAGAGGGGCTGAAACAGAGGGCGAGAAACAGAGGGCGAGAAACAGAGGGGCTGAAACAGAGGGGCTGAAACAGAGGGGCTGAAACAGAGAAGCTGAAACAGAGGGCGAGAAACAGAGGGGCTGAAACAGAGGGGCTGAAACAGATGGCGAGAAACAGAGGGTGTGAAACAGTGGGCGAGAAACAGAGGGGCTGAAACAGAGGGGGAGAATCAGAGAAAGAGAAACAGAGGGCGAGAAACAGAGGGGCTGAAACAGGGGGGCTGAAACAGAGGGGCTGAAACAGAGGGGCTGAAACAGATGGGCTGAAACAGAGGGGCTGAAACAGAGGGGCTGAAACAGTGGGCGAGAAACAGAGGGCGAGATACAGAGGGCGAGAAACAGAGGGCGAGAAACAGAGGGGCTGAAACAGAGGTGCCGATACAGAGGGGCTGAAACAGAGGGGCTGAAACAGAGGGCGAGAAACAGAGGGGCTGAAACAGATGGCGAGAAACAGAGGGGCTGAAACAGAGGGGCTGAAAGAGAGGGGCTGAAACAGAGGGGCTGATACAGAGGGAGAGAAACAGAGGACGAGAAACAGAGAGCGAGAAACAGAGGGCGAGAAACAGAGGGCGAGAAACAGAGGGCGAGAAACAGAGGGGCTGAAACAGAGGGGCTGTAACAGAGGGGCTGATACAGAGGGGCTGAAACAGAGGGGCTGAAACAGAGGGCGAGAAACAGAGGGGCTGAAACAGAGGGGCTGAAACAGAGGGCGAGAAACAGAGGGCCAGAAACAGAGGGCTAGAAACAGAGGGGCTGAAACAGAGGGGCTGAAACAGAGGGGCTGAAACAGAGGTGCTGAAACAGAGGGGCAGAAACAGAGGGCGAGAAACAGAGGGCGAGAAACAGAGAGCGAGAAACAGAGGGCAAGAAACAGAGGGCGAGAAACCGAGGGCGAGAAATAGAGGGTCTGAAACAGAGGGGCTGAAACAGAGGGGCTGAAACAGAGGGGCAGAAACAGAGGGCGAGAAACAGTGGGCGAGAAACAGAGGGCGAGAAACAGAGGGGCTGAAACAGAGGGGCTGAAACAGAGGGGCTGAAACAGAGGGCGAGAAACAGAGGGTCTGAAACAGAGGGGCTGAAACAGAGGGGCTGATACAGAGGGGCTGAAACAGAGGTGCTGAAACAGAGGGCGAGAAACAGAGGGGCTGAAACAGAGGGGCTGAAACAGAGGGCGAGAAACAGAGGGCGAGAAACAGAGGGCTAGAAACAGAGGGGCTGAAACAGAGGGGCTGAAACAGAGGGGCTGAAACAGAGGGGCTGAAACAGAGGGGCAGCAACAGAGGGCGAGAAACAGAGGGCGAGAAACAGAGAGCGAGAAACAGAGGGCAAGAAACAAAGGGCGAGAAACAGACGGCGAGAAATAGAGGGTCTGAAACAGAGGGGCTGAAACAGAGGGGCTGAAACAGAGGGGCAGAAACAGAGGGCGAGAAACAGTGGGCGAGAAACAGAGGGCGAGAAACAGAGGGGCTGAAACAGAGGGGCTGAAACAGAGGGCGAGAAACAGAGGGCGAGAATCAGAGAGCGAGAAACAGAGGGCGAGAAACAGAGGGCGAGAAACAGAGGGGCTGAAACAGAGGGGCTGAAACAGAGGGGCTGAAACAGAGGGGCTGAAACAGAGGGCGAGAAACAGAGGGCGAGAAACAGAGAGCGAGAAACAGAGGGCGAGAAACAGAGGGCGAGAAACAGAGGGGCTGAAACAGAGGGGCTGAAACAGAGGGGCTGAAACAGAGGGGCTGAAACAGAGGGCGAGAAAGAGAGGGCGAGAAAGAGAGGGGCTGAAACAGAGTGGCTGAAACAGAGGGGCTGAAACAGAGGGGCTGATACTGAGGGCGAGAAACAGAGGGGCTGAAACAGAGGGGCTGAAACAGAGGGCGAGAAACAGAGGGGCTGAAACAGAGGGGCTGAAACAGAGGGGCAGAAACAAAGGGACTGAAACAGAGGGGCTGAAACAGAGGGCGAGAAACAGAGGGGCTGAAACAGAGGGGCTGAAACAGAGGGGCTGAAACAGAGGGCGAGAAACAGAGGGCGAGAAACAGAGAGCGAGAAACAGAGGGCGAGAAACAGAGGGGCTGAAACAGAGGGGCTGAAACAGAGGGGCTGAAACAGAGGGGCTGAAACTGAGGGCGAGAAACAGAGGGCGAGAAATAGAGGGGCTGAAACAGAGGTGCTGATACAGTGGGGCTGAAACAGAGGGGTTGAAACAGAGGGCGAGAAACAGAGGGGCTGAAACAGAGGGGCTGAAACAGAGGGCGTGAAACAGAGGGGCTGAAACAGAGGGGCTGAAACAGAGGGGCTGAATCAGAGGGACTGAAACAGAGGGGCTGAAACAGAGGGCGAGAAACAGAGGGGCTGAAACAGAGGGCGAGAAACAGAGGGGCTGAAACAGAGGGCGAGAAACAAAGGGCGAGAAACAGAGGTGCTGTAACAGAGGGGCTGAATCAGAGGGGCTGAATCAGAGGGGCTGAAACAGACGGCGAGAAACAGAGGGGCTGAAACAAAGGGGCTGAAACAGAGGGGCTGAAACAGAATGGCTGAAACAGAGGGCGAGATACAGAGGTGCTGAAACAGAGGGGCTGAAACAGAGGGGCTGTAACAGAGGGTCTGCAACAGTGGGCGAGAAAGAGAGGGGCTGAAAGAGAGGGCGAGAAACAGAGGTGCTGAAACAGAGGGGGAGAAACAGAGGGGCTGAAACTGAGGGGCTGAAACAGAGGGGCTGAAACAGAGGGCGAGAAACAGATGGCGAGAAACAGAGGGGCTTAAACAGAGGGGCTGAAACAGAGGGCGAGAAACAGAGGGCGAGAAACAAAGGGCGAGAAACAGAGGGCGAGAAACAGAGGGGCTGAAACAGAGGGGCTGAAACAGAGGGGCTGAAACAGAGGGGCTGAAACAGAGGGCGAGAAACAGTGGGCGAGAAACAGAGGGGCAGAAACACAGGGGCTGAAACAAAGGGGCTGAAACAGAGGGGCTGAAACTGAGGGCGAGAAACAGAGGGCGAGAAACAGAGGGCGAGAAACAGAGGGGCTGAAACAGAGGGGGTGAAACAGAGGGGCTGAAACAGAGGGCGAGAAACAGAGGGCGAGAAACAGAGAGCGAGAAACAGAGGGCAAGAAACAGATGGCGAGAAACAGAGGGCGAGAAACAGAGGGGCTGAAACAGAGTGGCTGAAACAGAGGGGCTGAAACAGAGGGGCTGAAACAGAGGGCGAGAAACAGTGGGCGAGAAACAGAGGGCGAGAAACAGAGGGGCTGAAACAGAGGGGCTGAAACAGAGGGGCTGAAACAGAGGGCGAGAAACAGTGGGCGAGAAACAGAGGGCTAGAAACAGAGGGCGAGAAACAGAGAGCGAGAAACAGAGGGCAAGAAACAGATGGCGAGAAACAGAGGGCGAAAAACAGAGGGGCTGAAACAGAGTGGCTGAAACAGAGGGGCTGAAACAGAGGGGCTGAAACAGAGGGCGAGAAACAGTGGGCGAGAAACAGAGGGCGAGAAACAGAGGGGCTGAAACAGAGGGGCTGAAACAGAGGGGCTGAAACAGAGGGCGAGAAACAGTGGGCGAGAAACAGAGGGCTAGAAACAGAGGGCGAGAAACAGAGGGGCTGAAACAGAGGGGCTGAAACAGAGGGGCTGAAACAGAGGGGCTGAAACAGAGGGCGAGAAACAGAGGGCGAGAAACAGAGGGCGAGAAACAGAGGGCGAGAAACAGAGGGGCTGAAACAGAGGGGCTGAAACAGAGGGTCTGAAACAGAGGGGCTGAAACAGAGGGGCTGAAACAGAGGGGCTGAAACAGAGGGCGAGAAACAGTGGGCGAGAAACAGAGGGCCTGAAACAGAGGGGCTGAAACAAAGGGGCTGAAACAAAGGGGCTGAAACTGAGGGCGAGAAACACAGGGCGAGAAACAGAGGGCGAGAAACAGACGGGCTGAAACAGAGTGGCTGAAACAGAGGGGCAGAAACAGAGGGCGAGAAACAGAGGGCGAGAATCAGAGAGCGAGAAACAGAGGGCAAGAAACAGAGGGGCTGAAACAGAGGGCGAGAAATAGACGGTCTGAAACAGAGGGGCTGAAAAAGAGGGGCTGAAACAGAGGGGCAGAAACAGAGGGTGAGAAACAGTGGGCGTGAAACAGAGGGCGAGAAACAGAGGGGCTGAAACAGAGGGGCTGAAACAGAGGGGCTGAAACAGAGGGCGAGAAACAGAGGGCGAGAAACAGAGAGCGAGAAACAGAGGGCGAGAAACAGAGGGCGAGAAACAGAGGGCGATAAACAGAGGGGCTGAAACAGAGGGGCTGAAACAGAGGGGCTGAAACAGAGGGGCTGAAACAGAGGGCGAGAAACAGAGGGCGAGAAACAGAGAGCGAGAAACAGAGGGCGAGAAACAGAGGGGCTGAAACAGAGTGTCTGAAACAGAGGGGCTGAAACAGAGGGGCTGAAACAGAGGGGCTGAAACAGAGGGCGAGAAAGAGAGGGCGAGAAAGAGATTGGCTGAAACAGAGTGGCTGAAACAGAGGGGCTGAAACAGAGGGGCTGAAACTGAGGGCGAGAAACAGAGGGGCTGAAACAGAGGGGCTGAAACAGAGGGCGAGAAACAGAGGGGCTGAAACAGAGGGGCTGAATCAGAGGGGCTGAATCAGAGGGGCTGAAACAGACGGCGAGAAACAGAGGGGCTGAAACAGAGGGGCTGAAACAGAGGGGCTGAAACAGAGTGGCTGAAACAGAGGGCGAGATACAGAGGTGCTGAAACAGAGGGGCTGAAACAGAGGGGCTGAAACAGAGGGTCTGCAACAGTGGGCGAGAAAGAGAGGGGCTGAAAGAGAGGGCGAGAAACAGAGGTGCTGAAACACAGGGGGAGAAACAGAGGGGCTGAAACTGAGGGGCTGAAACAGAGGGGCAGAAACAGAGGGCGAGAAACAGATGGCGAGAAACAGAGGGGCTTAAACAGAGGGGCTGAAACAGAGGGCGAGAAACAGAGGGCGAGAAACAAAGGGCGAGAAACAGAGGGCGAGAAACAGAGGGGCTGAAACAGAGGGGCTGAAACAGAGGGGCTGAAACAGAGGGGCTGAAACAGAGGGCGAGAAACAGTGGGCGAGAAACAGAGGGGCAGAAACACAGGGGCTGAAACAAAGGGGCTGAAACAGAGGGGCTGAAACTGAGGGCGAGAAACAGAGGGCGAGAAACAGAGGGCGAGAAACAGAGGGGCTGAAACAGAGGGGGTGAAACAGAGGGGCTGAAACAGAGGGCGAGAAACAGAGGGCGAGAAACAGAGAGCGAGAAACAGAGGGCAAGAAACAGATGGCGAGAAACAGAGGGCGAGAAACAGAGGGGCTGAAACAGAGTGGCTGAAACAGAGGGGCTGAAACAGAGGGGCTGAAACAGAGGGCGAGAAACAGTGGGCGAGAAACAGAGGGCGAGAAACAGAGGGGCTGAAACAGAGGGGCTGAAACAGAGGGGCTGAAACAGAGGGCGAGAAACAGTGGGCGAGAAACAGAGGGCTAGAAACAGAGGGCGAGAAACAGAGAGCGAGAAACAGAGGGCAAGAAACAGATGGCGAGAAACAGAGGGCGAGAAACAGAGGGGCTGAAACAGAGTGGCTGAAACAGAGGGGCTGAAACAGAGGGGCTGAAACAGAGGGCGAGAAACAGTGGGCGAGAAACAGAGGGCGAGAAACAGAGGGGCTGAAACAGAGGGGCTGAAACAGAGGGGCTGAAACAGAGGGCGAGAAACAGTGGGCGAGAAACAGAGGGCTAGAAACAGAGGGCGAGAAACAGAGGGGCTGAAACAGAGGGGCTGAAACAGAGGGGCTGAAACAGAGGGGCTGAAACAGAGGGCGAGAAACAGAGGGCGAGAAACAGAGGGCGAGAAACAGAGGGCGAGAAACAGAGGGGCTGAAACAGAGGGGCTGAAACAGAGGGTCTGAAACAGAGGGGCTGAAACAGAGGGGCTGAAACAGAGGGGCTGAAACAGAGGGCGAGAAACAGTTGGCGAGAAACAGAGGGCCTGAAACAGAGGGGCTGAAACAAAGGGGCTGAAACAAAGGGGCTGAAACTGAGGGCGAGAAACACAGGGCGAGAAACAGAGGGCGAGAAACAGACGGGCTGAAACAGAGGGGCTGAAACAGAGGGGCAGAAACAGAGGGCGAGAAACAGAGGGCGAGAAACAGAGAGCGAGAAACAGAGGGCAAGAAACAGAGGGCGAGAAACAGAGGGCGAGAAATAGAGGGTCTGAAACAGAGGGGCTGAAAAAGAGGGGCTGAAACAGAGGGGCAGAAACAGAGGGCGAGAAACAGTGGGCGTGAAACAGAGGGCGAGAAACAGAGGGGCTGAAACAGAGGGGCTGAAACAGAGGGGCTGAAACAGAGGGCGAGAAACAGAGGGCGAGAAACAGAGAGCGAGAAACAGAGGGCGAGAAACAGAGGGCGAGAAACAGAGGGCGATAAACAGAGGGGCTGAAACAGAGGGGCTGAAACTGAGGGGCTGAAACAGAGGGGCTGAAACAGAGGGCGAGAAACAGAGGGCGAGAAACAGAGAGCGAGAAACAGAGGGCGAGAAACAGAGGGGCTGAAACAGAGTGGCTGAAACAGAGGGGCTGAAACAGAGGGGCTGAAACAGAGGGGCTGAAACAGAGGGCGAGAAAGAGAGGGCGAGAAAGAGATTGGCTGAAACAGAGTGGCTGAAACAGAGGGGCTGAAACAGAGGGGCTGAAACTGAGGGCGAGAAACAGAGGGGCTGAAACAGAGGGGCTGAAACAGAGGGCGAGAAACAGAGGGGCTGAAACAGAGGGGCTGAAACAGAGGGGCTGAAACAAAGGGACTGAAACAGAGGGGCTGAAACAGAGGGCAAGAAACAGAGCGGCTGAAACAGAGGGGCTGAAACAGAGGGGCTGAAACAGAGGGGCTGAAACAGAGGGCGAGAAACAGAGGGCGAGAAACAGAGAGCGAGAAACAGAGGGCGAGAAACAGAGGGGCTGAAACAGAGGGGCTGAAACAGAGGGGCTGAAACAGAGGGGCTGAAACTGAGGGCGAGAAACAGAGGGCGAGAAACAGAGGGGCTGAAACAGAGGTGCTGATACAGAGGGGCTGAAACAGAGGGGCTGAAACAGAGGGCGAGAAACAGAGGGGCTGAAACAGAGGGGCTGAAACAGAGGGCGTGAAACAGAGGGCGAGAAACAGAGGGGCTGAAACAGAGGGGCTGAAACAGAGGGGCTGAAACAGACGGCGAGAAACAGAGGGGCTGAAACAGAGGGGCTGAATCAGATGGCGAGAAACAGAGGGGCTGAAACAGAGGGGCTGAAACAGAGGGGCTGAAACAGAGGGGCTGAAACAGAGGGCGAGATACAGAGGTGCTGAAACAGAGGGGCTGAAACAGAGGGGCTGAAACAGAGGGTCTGCAACAGTGGGCGAGAAAGAGAGGGGCTGAAAGAGAGGGCGAGAAACAGAGGTGCTGAAACAGAGGGGGAGAAACAGAGGGGCTGAAACTGAGGGGCTGAAACAGAGGGGCTGAAACAGAGGGCGAGAAACAGATGGCGAGAAACAGAGGGGCTTAAACAGAGGGGCTGAAACAGAGGGCGAGAAACAGAGGGCGAGAAACAAAGGGCGAGAAACAGAGGGCGAGAAACAGAGGGGCTGAAACAGAGGGGCTGAAACAGAGGGGCTGAAACAGAGGGGCTGAAACAGAGGGGCTGAAACAGAGGGCGAGAAACAGAGGGCGAGAAACAGAGGGGCTGAAACAGAGGGGCTGAAACAGAGGGCGAGAAACAGAGGGCGAGAAACAGAGGGCGAGAAACAGAGAGCGAGAAACAGAGGGCAAGAAACAGATGGCGAGAAACAGAGGGCGAGAAACAGAGAGCTGAAACAGAGGGGCTGAAACAGAGGGGCTGAAACAGTGGGGCTGAAACAGAGGGCGAGAAACAGTGGGCGAGAAACAGAGGGCGAGAAACAGAGGGGCTGAAACAGAGGGGCTGAAACAGAGGGGCTGAAACAGAGGGCGAGAAACAGTGGGCGAGAAACAGAGGGCTAGAAACAGAGGGGCTGAAACAGAGGGCGAGAAACAGAGGGGCTGAAACAGAGGGGCTGAAACAGAGGGGCTGAAAAAGAGGGCGAGAAACAGAGGGGCTGAAACAGAGGGGCTGAAACAGAGGGGGTGAAACAGAGGGCGAGAAACAGAGGGCGAGAAACAGAGAGCGAGAAACAGAGGGCAAGAAACAGAGGGCGAGAAACAGAGGGCGAGAAACAGAGGGGCTGAAACAGAGGGGCTGAAACAGAGGGGCTGAAACAGAGGGGCTGAAACAGAGGGCGAGAAACAGTCGGCGAGAAACAGAGGGCGAGAAACAGAGCGGCTGAAACAGAGGGGCGGAAACAGAGGGGCTGAAACAGAGGGCGAGAAACAGAGGGCGAGAAACAGATAGCGAGAAACAGAGGGCGAGAAACAGAGGGCGAGAAACAGAGGGGCTGAAACAGAGGGTTTGAAACAGAGGGGCTGAAACAGAGGGGCTGAAACAGAGGGCGAGAAACAGAGGGCGAGAAACAGAGATCGAGAAACAGAGGGCGAGAAACAGAGGGCGAGAAACAGAGGGCGAGAAACAGAGATCGAGAAACAGAGGGCGAGAAACAGAGGGCGAGAAACAGAGGGCGAGAAACAGAGGGGCTGAAACAGAGGGGCTGAAACAGAGGGGCTGAAACAGAGGGCGAGAAACAGAGGGGCTGAAACAGAGGGGCTGAAACAGAGGGGCTGAAACAGAGGGCGAGAAACAGAGGGGCTGAAACAGAGGGGCTGAAACAGATGGCGAGAAACAGAGGGGCTGAAACAGTGGGCGAGAAACAGAGGGGCTGAAACAGAGGGCGAGAAACAGAGAAATAGAAACAGAGGGCGAGAAACAGAGGGGCTGAAACAGAGGGGCTGAAACAGAGGGGCTGAAACAGAGGGGCTGAAACAGATGGGCTGAAACAGAGGGGCTGAAACAGAGGGTCTGAAACAGTGGGCGAGAAACAGAGGGCGAGAAACAGAGGGCGAGAAACAGAGGGCGAGAAACAAAGGGGCTGAAAGAGAGGGGCTGATACTGAGGGGCTGAAACAGACGGTCTGAAACAGAGGGCGAGAAACAGAGGGGCTGAAACAGAGTGCGAGAAACAGAGGGGCAGAAACAGAGGGGCTTAAACAGAAGGGCTTTAAAAGAGGGGCTGAAACAGAGGGGCTGAAACAGAGGGGCTGAAACAGAGGGCGAGAAACAGAGGGGCTGAAACAGAGGGCGAGAAACAGAGGGGCTGAAACCGAGGGCGAGAAACAGAGGGCGAGAAACAGAGGGGCTGAAACAGAGGGGCTGAAACAGAGGAGCTGAATCAGAGGGGCTGAAACAGAGGGCGAGAAACAGAGGGCGAGAAACAGAGATCGAGAAACAGAGGGCGAGAAACAGAGGGCGAGAAACAGAGGGCGAGAAACAGAGGAGCTGGAACAGAGGGGCTGAAACAGAGGGGCTGAAACAGAGGGGCTGAAACAGAGAAGCTGAAACAGAGGGCGAGAAACAGAGGGGCTGAAACAGAGGGGCTGAAACAGATGGCGAGAAACAGAGGGGCTGAAACAGAGGGCGAGAAACAGAGGGGCTGAAACAGAGGGGCTGAAACAGAGGGCGAGAAACAGAGGGCGAGAATCAGAGAGCGAGAAACAGAGGGCGAGAAACAGAGGGCGAGAAACAGAGGGGCTGAAACAGAGGGGCTGAAACAGAGGGGCTGAAACAGAGGGGCTGAAACAGAGGGCGAGAAACAGAGGGCGAGAAACAGAGAGCGAGAAACAGAGGGCGAGAAACAGAGGGCTAGAAACAGAGGGGCTGAAACAGAGGGGCTGAAACAGAGGGGCTGAAACAGAGGGGCTGAAACAGAGGGCGAGAAAGAGAGGGCGAGAAAGAGAGGGGCTGAAACAGAGTGGCTGAAACAGAGGGGCTGAAACAGAGGGGCTGATACTGAGGGCGAGAAACAGAGGGGCTGAAACAGAGGGGCTGAAACAGAGGGCGAGAAACAGAGGGGCTGAAACAGAGGGGCTGAAACAGAGGGGCTGAAACAAAGGGACTGAAACAGAGGGGCTGAAACAGAGGGCGAGAAACAGAGGGGCTGAAACAGAGGGGCTGAAACAGAGGGCGAGAAACAGAGGGCGAGAAACAGAGAGCGAGAAACAGAGGGCGAGAAACAGAGGGGCTGAAACAGAGGGGCTGAAACAGAGGGGCTGAAACAGAGGGGCTGAAACTGAGGGCGAGAAACAGAGGGCGAGAAATAGAGGGGCTGAAACAGAGGTGCTGATACAGTGGGGCTGAAACAGAGGGGTTGAAACAGAGGGCGAGAAACAGAGGGGCTGAAACAGAGGGGCTGAAACAGAGGGCGTGAAACAGAGGGGCTGAAACAGAGGGGCTGAAACAGAGGGGCTGAATCAGAGGGACTGAAACAGAGGGGCTGAAACAGAGGGCGAGAAACAGAGGGGCTGAAACAGAGGGCGAGAAACACAGGGGCTGAAACAGAGGGCGAGAAACAAAGGGCGAGAAACAGAGGTGCTGTAACAGAGGGGCTGAATCAGAGGGGCTGAAACAGAGGGGCTGAAACAGACGGCGAGAAACAGAGGGGCTGAAACAGAGGGGCTGAAACAGATTGCGAGAAACAGAGGGGCTGAAACAGAGGGGCTGAAACAGAGGGGCTGAAACAGAGTGGCTGAAACAGAGGGCGAGATACAGAGGTGCTGAAACAGAGGGGCTGAAACAGAGGGGCTGAAACAGAGGGTCTGCAACAATTGGCGAGAAAGAGAGGGGCTGAAAGAGAGGGCGAGAAACAGAGGTGCTGAAACAGAGGGGGAGAAACAGATGGGCTGAAACTGAGGGGCTGAAACAGAGGGGCTGAAACAGAGGGCGAGAAACAGATGGCGAGAAACAGAGCGGCTTAAACAGAGGGGCTGAAACAGAGGGCGAGAAACAGAGGGCGAGAAACAAAGGGCGAGAAACAGAGGGCGAGAAACAGAGGGGCTGAAACAGAGGGGCTGAAACAGAGGGGCTGGAACAGAGGGGCTGAAACAGAGGGCGAGAAACAGTGGGCGAGAAACAGAGGGGCAGAAACACAGGGGCTGAAACAAAGGGGCTGAAACAGAGGGGCTGAAACTGAGGGCGAGAAACAGAGGGCGAGAAACAGAGGGCGAGAAACAGAGGGGCTGAAACAGAGGGGGTGAAACAGAGGGGCTGAAACAGAGGGCGAGAAACAGAGGGCGAGAAACAGAGAGCGAGAAACAGAGGGCAAGAAACAGATGGCGAGAAACAGAGGGCGAGAAACAGAGGGGCTGAAACAGAGTGGCTGAAACAGAGGGGCTGAAACAGAGGGGCTGAAACAGAGGGGCTGAAACAGAGGGCGAGAAACAGAGGGCGAGAAACAGAGAAATAGAAACAGAGGGCGAGAAACAGAGGGGCTGAAACAGAGGGGCTGAAACAGAGGGGCTGAACCAGAGGGGCTGAAACAGATGGGCTTAAACAGAGGGGCTGAAACAGAGGGTCTGAAACAGTGGGCGAGAAACAGAGGGCGTGAAACAGAGGGCGAGAAACAGAGGGCGAGAAACAGAGGGGCTGAAAGAGAGGGGCTGATACTTAGGGGCTGAAACAGACGGTCTGAAACAGAGGGCGAGAAACAGAGGGGCTGAAACAGAGGGCGAGAAACAGAGGGGCAAAAACAGAGGGGCTTAAACAGAAGGGCTTTAAAAGAGGGGCTGAAACAGAGGGGCTGAAACAGAGGGCGAGAAACAGAGGGGCTGAAACAGAGGTCGAGAAACAGAGGGGCTGAAAAGGCGGGCGAGAAACAGAGGGCGAGAAACAGACGGGCTGAAACAGAGGGGCTGAAACAGAGGGGCTGAAACAGAGGGCGAGAAACAGAGGGCGAGAAACAGAGAGCGAGAAACAGAGGGCGAGAAACAGAGGGGCTGAAACAGAGGGGCTGAAACAGAGGGGCTGAAACAGAGGGGCTGAAACTGAGGGCAAGAAACAGAGGGCGAGAAACAGAGGGGCTGAAACAGAGGTGCTGATACAGAGGGGCTGAAACAGAGGGGCTGAAACAGAGGGCGAGAAACAGAGGGGCTGAAACAGAGGGGCTGAAACAGAGGGCGTGAAACAGAGGGGCTGAAACAGAGGGGCTGAAACAGAGGGGCTGAATCAGAGGGACTGAATCAGAGGGGCAGAAACAGAGGGCGAGAAACAGAGGGGCTGAAACAGAGGGCGAGAAACAAAGGGCGAGAAACAGAGGTGCTGAAACAGAGGGGCTGAAACAGAGGGGCTGAAACAGAGGGCGAGAAACAGAGGGGCTGAAACAGAGGGGCTGAAACAGATGGCGAGAAACAGAGGGGCTGAAACAGAGGGGCTGAAACAGAGGGGCTGAAACAGAGGGGCTGAAACAGAGGGCGAGATACAGAGGTGCTGAAACAGAGGGGCTGAAACAGAGGGTCTGCAACAGTGGGCGAGAAAGAGAGGGGCTGAAAGAGAGGGCGAGAAACAGAGGTGCTGAAACAGAGGGGGAGAAACAGAGGGGCTGAAACTGAGGGGCTGAAACAGAGGGGCTGAAACAGAGGGCGAGAAACAGATGGCGAGAAACAGAGGGGCTTAAACAGAGGGGCTGAAACAGAGGGCGAGAAACAGAGGGCGAGAAACAGAGGGCGAGAAACAAAGGGCGAGAAACAGAGGGCGAGAAACAGAGGGGCTGAAACAGAGGGGCTGAAACAGAGGGGCTGAAACAGAGGGGGTGAAACAGAGGGCGAGAAACAGAGGGCGAGAAACAGAGAGCGAGAAACAGAGGGCAAGAAACAGAGGGCGAGAAACAGAGGGCGAGAAACAGAGGGGCTGAAACAGAGGGGCTGAAACAGAGGGGCTGAAACAGAGGGGCTGAAACAGAGGGCGAGAAACAGTCGGCGAGAAACAGAGGGCGAGAAACAGAGGGGCTGAAACAGAGGGGCGGAAACAGAGGGGCTGAAACAGAGGGCGAGAAACAGAGGGCGAGAAACAGATAGCGAGAAACAGAGGGCGAGAAACAGAGGGCGAGAAACAGAGGGGCTGAAACAGAGGGGCTGAAACAGAGGGGCTGAAACAGAGGGGCTGAAACAGAGGGCGAGAAACAGAGGGCGAGAAACAGAGATCGAGAAACAGAGGGCGTGAAACAGAGGGCGAGAAACAGAGGGCGAGAAACAGAGGGCGAGAAACAGAGATCGAGAAACAGAGGGGGAGAAACAGAGGGCGAGAAACAGAGGGCGAGAAACAGAGGGGCTGAAACAGAGGGGCTGAAACAGAGGGGCTGAAACAGAGGGCGAGAAACAGAGGGGCTGAAACAGAGGGGCTGAAACAGATGGGCTGAAACAGAGGGGCTGAAACAGAGGGGCTGAAACAGAGGGCGAGAAACAGAGGGGCTGAAACAGAGGGGCTGAAACAGATGGCGAGAAACAGAGGGGCTGAAACAGTGGGCGAGAAACAGAGGGGCTGAAACAGAGGGCGAGAAACAGAGAAATAGAAACAGAGGGCGAGAAACAGAGGGGCTGAAACAGAGGGGCTGAAACAGAGGGGCTGAACCAGAGGGGCTGAAACAGATGGGCTTAAACAGAGGGGCTGAAACAGAGGGTCTGAAACAGTGGGCGAGAAACAGAGGGCGTGAAACAGAGGGCGAGAAACAGAGGCCGAGAAACAGAGGGGCTGAAAGAGAGGGGCTGATACTGAGGGGCTGAAACAGACGGTCTGAAACAGAGGGCGAGAAACAGAGGGGCTGAAACAGAGGGCGAGAAACAGAGGGGCAGAAACAGAGGGGCTTAAACAGAAGGGCTTTAAAAGAGGGGCTGAAACAGAGGGGCTGGAACAGAGGGCGAGAAACAGAGGGGCTGAAACAGAGGTCGAGAAACAGAGGGGCTGAAACCGCGGGCGAGAAACAGAGGGCGAGAAACAGAGGGGCTGAAACAGAGGGGCTGAAACAGAGGAGCTGAAACAGAGGGGCTGAAACAGAGGGCGAGAAACAGAGGGCGAGAAACAGAGATCGAGAAACAGAGGGCGAGAAACAGAGGGCGAGAAACAGAGGGCGAGAAACAGAGGGGCTGGAATAGAGGGGCTGAAACAGAGGGGCTGAAACAGAGGGCGAGAAACAGAGGGCGAGAAACAGAGGGGCTGAAACAGAGGGGCTGAAACAGAGGGGCTGAAACAGAGAAGCTGAAACAGAGGGCGAGAAACAGAGGGGCTGAAACAGAGGGGCTGAAACAGATGGCGAGAAACAGAGGGTGTGAAACAGTGGGCGAGAAACAGAGGGGCTGAAACAGAGGGGGAGAATCAGAGAAAGAGAAACAGAGGGCGAGAAACAGAGGGGCTGAAACAGGGGGGCTGAAACAGAGGGGCTGAAACAGAGGGGCTGAAACAGATGGGCTGAAACAGAGGGGCTGAAACAGAGGGGCTGAAACAGTGGGCGAGAAACAGAGGGCGAGATACAGAGGGCGAGAAACAGAGGGCGAGAAACAGAGGGGCTGAAACAGAGGTGCCGATACAGAGGGGCTGAAACAGAGGGGCTGAAACAGAGGGCGAGAAACAGAGGGGCTGAAACAGATGGCGAGAAACAGAGGGGCTGAAACAGAGGGGCTGAAAGAGAGGGGCTGAAACAGAGGGGCTGATACAGAGGGAGAGAAACAGAGGACGAGAAACAGAGAGCGAGAAACAGAGGGCGAGAAACAGAGGGCGAGAAACAGAGGGCGAGAAACAGAGGGGCTGAAACAGAGGGGCTGTAACAGAGGGGCTGATACAGAGGGGCTGAAACAGAGGGGCTGAAACAGAGGGCGAGAAACAGAGGGGCTGAAACAGAGGGGCTGAAACAGAGGGCGAGAAACAGAGGGCCAGAAACAGAGGGCTAGAAACAGAGGGGCTGAAACAGAGGGGCTGAAACAGAGGGGCTGAAACAGAGGTGCTGAAACAGAGGGGCAGAAACAGAGGGCGAGAAACAGAGGGCGAGAAACAGAGAGCGAGAAACAGAGGGCAAGAAACAGAGGGCGAGAAACCGAGGGCGAGAAATAGAGGGTCTGAAACAGAGGGGCTGAAACAGAGGGGCTGAAACAGAGGGGCAGAAACAGAGGGCGAGAAACAGTGGGCGAGAAACAGAGGGCGAGAAACAGAGGGGCTGAAACAGAGGGGCTGAAACAGAGGGGCTGAAACAGAGGGCGAGAAACAGAGGGTCTGAAACAGAGGGGCTGAAACAGAGGGGCTGATACAGAGGGGCTGAAACAGAGGTGCTGAAACAGAGGGCGAGAAACAGAGGGGCTGAAACAGAGGGGCTGAAACAGAGGGCGAGAAACAGAGGGCGAGAAACAGAGGGCTAGAAACAGAGGGGCTGAAACAGAGGGGCTGAAACAGAGGGGCTGAAACAGAGGGGCTGAAACAGAGGGGCAGCAACAGAGGGCGAGAAACAGAGGGCGAGAAACAGAGAGCGAGAAACAGAGGGCAAGAAACAAAGGGCGAGAAACAGACGGCGAGAAATAGAGGGTCTGAAACAGAGGGGCTGAAACAGAGGGGCTGAAACAGAGGGGCAGAAACAGAGGGCGAGAAACAGTGGGCGAGAAACAGAGGGCGAGAAACAGAGGGGCTGAAACAGAGGGGCTGAAACAGAGGGCGAGAAACAGAGGGCGAGAATCAGAGAGCGAGAAACAGAGGGCGAGAAACAGAGGGCGAGAAACAGAGGGGCTGAAACAGAGGGGCTGAAACAGAGGGGCTGAAACAGAGGGGCTGAAACAGAGGGCGAGAAACAGAGGGCGAGAAACAGAGAGCGAGAAACAGAGGGCGAGAAACAGAGGGCGAGAAACAGAGGGGCTGAAACAGAGGGGCTGAAACAGAGGGGCTGAAACAGAGGGGCTGAAACAGAGGGCGAGAAAGAGAGGGCGAGAAAGAGAGGGGCTGAAACAGAGTGGCTGAAACAGAGGGGCTGAAACAGAGGGGCTGATACTGAGGGCGAGAAACAGAGGGGCTGAAACAGAGGGGCTGAAACAGAGGGCGAGAAACAGAGGGGCTGAAACAGAGGGGCTGAAACAGAGGGGCTGAAACAAAGGGACTGAAACAGAGGGGCTGAAACAGAGGGCGAGAAACAGAGGGGCTGAAACAGAGGGGCTGAAACAGAGGGGCTGAAACAGAGGGCGAGAAACAGAGGGCGAGAAACAGAGAGCGAGAAACAGAGGGCGAGAAACAGAGGGGCTGAAACAGAGGGGCTGAAACAGAGGGGCTGAAACAGAGGGGCTGAAACTGAGGGCGAGAAACAGAGGGCGAGAAATAGAGGGGCTGAAACAGAGGTGCTGATACAGTGGGGCTGAAACAGAGGGGTTGAAACAGAGGGCGAGAAACAGAGGGGCTGAAACAGAGGGGCTGAAACAGAGGGCGTGAAACAGAGGGGCTGAAACAGAGGGGCTGAAACAGAGGGGCTGAATCAGAGGGACTGAAACAGAGGGGCTGAAACAGAGGGCGAGAAACAGAGGGGCTGAAACAGAGGGCGAGAAACAGAGGGGCTGAAACAGAGGGCGAGAAACAAAGGGCGAGAAACAGAGGTGCTGTAACAGAGGGGCTGAATCAGAGGGGCTGAATCAGAGGGGCTGAAACAGACGGCGAGAAACAGAGGGGCTGAAACAAAGGGGCTGAAACAGAGGGGCTGAAACAGAATGGCTGAAACAGAGGGCGAGATACAGAGGTGCTGAAACAGAGGGGCTGAAACAGAGGGGCTGTAACAGAGGGTCTGCAACAGTGGGCGAGAAAGAGAGGGGCTGAAAGAGAGGGCGAGAAACAGAGGTGCTGAAACAGAGGGGGAGAAACAGAGGGGCTGAAACTGAGGGGCTGAAACAGAGGGGCTGAAACAGAGGGCGAGAAACAGATGGCGAGAAACAGAGGGGCTTAAACAGAGGGGCTGAAACAGAGGGCGAGAAACAGAGGGCGAGAAACAAAGGGCGAGAAACAGAGGGCGAGAAACAGAGGGGCTGAAACAGAGGGGCTGAAACAGAGGGGCTGAAACAGAGGGGCTGAAACAGAGGGCGAGAAACAGTGGGCGAGAAACAGAGGGGCAGAAACACAGGGGCTGAAACAAAGGGGCTGAAACAGAGGGGCTGAAACTGAGGGCGAGAAACAGAGGGCGAGAAACAGAGGGCGAGAAACAGAGGGGCTGAAACAGAGGGGGTGAAACAGAGGGGCTGAAACAGAGGGCGAGAAACAGAGGGCGAGAAACAGAGAGCGAGAAACAGAGGGCAAGAAACAGATGGCGAGAAACAGAGGGCGAGAAACAGAGGGGCTGAAACAGAGTGGCTGAAACAGAGGGGCTGAAACAGAGGGGCTGAAACAGAGGGCGAGAAACAGTGGGCGAGAAACAGAGGGCGAGAAACAGAGGGGCTGAAACAGAGGGGCTGAAACAGAGGGGCTGAAACAGAGGGCGAGAAACAGTGGGCGAGAAACAGAGGGCTAGAAACAGAGGGCGAGAAACAGAGAGCGAGAAACAGAGGGCAAGAAACAGATGGCGAGAAACAGAGGGCGAAAAACAGAGGGGCTGAAACAGAGTGGCTGAAACAGAGGGGCTGAAACAGAGGGGCTGAAACAGAGGGCGAGAAACAGTGGGCGAGAAACAGAGGGCGAGAAACAGAGGGGCTGAAACAGAGGGGCTGAAACAGAGGGGCTGAAACAGAGGGCGAGAAACAGTGGGCGAGAAACAGAGGGCTAGAAACAGAGGGCGAGAAACAGAGGGGCTGAAACAGAGGGGCTGAAACAGAGGGGCTGAAACAGAGGGGCTGAAACAGAGGGCGAGAAACAGAGGGCGAGAAACAGAGGGCGAGAAACAGAGGGCGAGAAACAGAGGGGCTGAAACAGAGGGGCTGAAACAGAGGGTCTGAAACAGAGGGGCTGAAACAGAGGGGCTGAAACAGAGGGGCTGAAACAGAGGGCGAGAAACAGTGGGCGAGAAACAGAGGGCCTGAAACAGAGGGGCTGAAACAAAGGGGCTGAAACAAAGGGGCTGAAACTGAGGGCGAGAAACACAGGGCGAGAAACAGAGGGCGAGAAACAGACGGGCTGAAACAGAGTGGCTGAAACAGAGGGGCAGAAACAGAGGGCGAGAAACAGAGGGCGAGAATCAGAGAGCGAGAAACAGAGGGCAAGAAACAGAGGGGCTGAAACAGAGGGCGAGAAATAGACGGTCTGAAACAGAGGGGCTGAAAAAGAGGGGCTGAAACAGAGGGGCAGAAACAGAGGGTGAGAAACAGTGGGCGTGAAACAGAGGGCGAGAAACAGAGGGGCTGAAACAGAGGGGCTGAAACAGAGGGGCTGAAACAGAGGGCGAGAAACAGAGGGCGAGAAACAGAGAGCGAGAAACAGAGGGCGAGAAACAGAGGGCGAGAAACAGAGGGCGATAAACAGAGGGGCTGAAACAGAGGGGCTGAAACAGAGGGGCTGAAACAGAGGGGCTGAAACAGAGGGCGAGAAACAGAGGGCGAGAAACAGAGAGCGAGAAACAGAGGGCGAGAAACAGAGGGGCTGAAACAGAGTGTCTGAAACAGAGGGGCTGAAACAGAGGGGCTGAAACAGAGGGGCTGAAACAGAGGGCGAGAAAGAGAGGGCGAGAAAGAGATTGGCTGAAACAGAGTGGCTGAAACAGAGGGGCTGAAACAGAGGGGCTGAAACTGAGGGCGAGAAACAGAGGGGCTGAAACAGAGGGGCTGAAACAGAGGGCGAGAAACAGAGGGGCTGAAACAGAGGGGCTGAATCAGAGGGGCTGAATCAGAGGGGCTGAAACAGACGGCGAGAAACAGAGGGGCTGAAACAGAGGGGCTGAAACAGAGGGGCTGAAACAGAGTGGCTGAAACAGAGGGCGAGATACAGAGGTGCTGAAACAGAGGGGCTGAAACAGAGGGGCTGAAACAGAGGGTCTGCAACAGTGGGCGAGAAAGAGAGGGGCTGAAAGAGAGGGCGAGAAACAGAGGTGCTGAAACACAGGGGGAGAAACAGAGGGGCTGAAACTGAGGGGCTGAAACAGAGGGGCAGAAACAGAGGGCGAGAAACAGATGGCGAGAAACAGAGGGGCTTAAACAGAGGGGCTGAAACAGAGGGCGAGAAACAGAGGGCGAGAAACAAAGGGCGAGAAACAGAGGGCGAGAAACAGAGGGGCTGAAACAGAGGGGCTGAAACAGAGGGGCTGAAACAGAGGGGCTGAAACAGAGGGCGAGAAACAGTGGGCGAGAAACAGAGGGGCAGAAACACAGGGGCTGAAACAAAGGGGCTGAAACAGAGGGGCTGAAACTGAGGGCGAGAAACAGAGGGCGAGAAACAGAGGGCGAGAAACAGAGGGGCTGAAACAGAGGGGGTGAAACAGAGGGGCTGAAACAGAGGGCGAGAAACAGAGGGCGAGAAACAGAGAGCGAGAAACAGAGGGCAAGAAACAGATGGCGAGAAACAGAGGGCGAGAAACAGAGGGGCTGAAACAGAGTGGCTGAAACAGAGGGGCTGAAACAGAGGGGCTGAAACAGAGGGCGAGAAACAGTGGGCGAGAAACAGAGGGCGAGAAACAGAGGGGCTGAAACAGAGGGGCTGAAACAGAGGGGCTGAAACAGAGGGCGAGAAACAGTGGGCGAGAAACAGAGGGCTAGAAACAGAGGGCGAGAAACAGAGAGCGAGAAACAGAGGGCAAGAAACAGATGGCGAGAAACAGAGGGCGAGAAACAGAGGGGCTGAAACAGAGTGGCTGAAACAGAGGGGCTGAAACAGAGGGGCTGAAACAGAGGGCGAGAAACAGTGGGCGAGAAACAGAGGGCGAGAAACAGAGGGGCTGAAACAGAGGGGCTGAAACAGAGGGGCTGAAACAGAGGGCGAGAAACAGTGGGCGAGAAACAGAGGGCTAGAAACAGAGGGCGAGAAACAGAGGGGCTGAAACAGAGGGGCTGAAACAGAGGGGCTGAAACAGAGGGGCTGAAACAGAGGGCGAGAAACAGAGGGCGAGAAACAGAGGGCGAGAAACAGAGGGCGAGAAACAGAGGGGCTGAAACAGAGGGGCTGAAACAGAGGGTCTGAAACAGAGGGGCTGAAACAGAGGGGCTGAAACAGAGGGGCTGAAACAGAGGGCGAGAAACAGTTGGCGAGAAACAGAGGGCCTGAAACAGAGGGGCTGAAACAAAGGGGCTGAAACAAAGGGGCTGAAACTGAGGGCGAGAAACACAGGGCGAGAAACAGAGGGCGAGAAACAGACGGGCTGAAACAGAGGGGCTGAAACAGAGGGGCAGAAACAGAGGGCGAGAAACAGAGGGCGAGAAACAGAGAGCGAGAAACAGAGGGCAAGAAACAGAGGGCGAGAAACAGAGGGCGAGAAATAGAGGGTCTGAAACAGAGGGGCTGAAAAAGAGGGGCTGAAACAGAGGGGCAGAAACAGAGGGCGAGAAACAGTGGGCGTGAAACAGAGGGCGAGAAACAGAGGGGCTGAAACAGAGGGGCTGAAACAGAGGGGCTGAAACAGAGGGCGAGAAACAGAGGGCGAGAAACAGAGAGCGAGAAACAGAGGGCGAGAAACAGAGGGCGAGAAACAGAGGGCGATAAACAGAGGGGCTGAAACAGAGGGGCTGAAACTGAGGGGCTGAAACAGAGGGGCTGAAACAGAGGGCGAGAAACAGAGGGCGAGAAACAGAGAGCGAGAAACAGAGGGCGAGAAACAGAGGGGCTGAAACAGAGTGGCTGAAACAGAGGGGCTGAAACAGAGGGGCTGAAACAGAGGGGCTGAAACAGAGGGCGAGAAAGAGAGGGCGAGAAAGAGATTGGCTGAAACAGAGTGGCTGAAACAGAGGGGCTGAAACAGAGGGGCTGAAACTGAGGGCGAGAAACAGAGGGGCTGAAACAGAGGGGCTGAAACAGAGGGCGAGAAACAGAGGGGCTGAAACAGAGGGGCTGAAACAGAGGGGCTGAAACAAAGGGACTGAAACAGAGGGGCTGAAACAGAGGGCAAGAAACAGAGCGGCTGAAACAGAGGGGCTGAAACAGAGGGGCTGAAACAGAGGGGCTGAAACAGAGGGCGAGAAACAGAGGGCGAGAAACAGAGAGCGAGAAACAGAGGGCGAGAAACAGAGGGGCTGAAACAGAGGGGCTGAAACAGAGGGGCTGAAACAGAGGGGCTGAAACTGAGGGCGAGAAACAGAGGGCGAGAAACAGAGGGGCTGAAACAGAGGTGCTGATACAGAGGGGCTGAAACAGAGGGGCTGAAACAGAGGGCGAGAAACAGAGGGGCTGAAACAGAGGGGCTGAAACAGAGGGCGTGAAACAGAGGGCGAGAAACAGAGGGGCTGAAACAGAGGGGCTGAAACAGAGGGGCTGAAACAGACGGCGAGAAACAGAGGGGCTGAAACAGAGGGGCTGAATCAGATGGCGAGAAACAGAGGGGCTGAAACAGAGGGGCTGAAACAGAGGGGCTGAAACAGAGGGGCTGAAACAGAGGGCGAGATACAGAGGTGCTGAAACAGAGGGGCTGAAACAGAGGGGCTGAAACAGAGGGTCTGCAACAGTGGGCGAGAAAGAGAGGGGCTGAAAGAGAGGGCGAGAAACAGAGGTGCTGAAACAGAGGGGGAGAAACAGAGGGGCTGAAACTGAGGGGCTGAAACAGAGGGGCTGAAACAGAGGGCGAGAAACAGATGGCGAGAAACAGAGGGGCTTAAACAGAGGGGCTGAAACAGAGGGCGAGAAACAGAGGGCGAGAAACAAAGGGCGAGAAACAGAGGGCGAGAAACAGAGGGGCTGAAACAGAGGGGCTGAAACAGAGGGGCTGAAACAGAGGGGCTGAAACAGAGGGGCTGAAACAGAGGGCGAGAAACAGAGGGCGAGAAACAGAGGGGCTGAAACAGAGGGGCTGAAACAGAGGGCGAGAAACAGAGGGCGAGAAACAGAGGGCGAGAAACAGAGAGCGAGAAACAGAGGGCAAGAAACAGATGGCGAGAAACAGAGGGCGAGAAACAGAGAGCTGAAACAGAGGGGCTGAAACAGAGGGGCTGAAACAGTGGGGCTGAAACAGAGGGCGAGAAACAGTGGGCGAGAAACAGAGGGCGAGAAACAGAGGGGCTGAAACAGAGGGGCTGAAACAGAGGGGCTGAAACAGAGGGCGAGAAACAGTGGGCGAGAAACAGAGGGCTAGAAACAGAGGGGCTGAAACAGAGGGCGAGAAACAGAGGGGCTGAAACAGAGGGGCTGAAACAGAGGGGCTGAAAAAGAGGGCGAGAAACAGAGGGGCTGAAACAGAGGGGCTGAAACAGAGGGGGTGAAACAGAGGGCGAGAAACAGAGGGCGAGAAACAGAGAGCGAGAAACAGAGGGCAAGAAACAGAGGGCGAGAAACAGAGGGCGAGAAACAGAGGGGCTGAAACAGAGGGGCTGAAACAGAGGGGCTGAAACAGAGGGGCTGAAACAGAGGGCGAGAAACAGTCGGCGAGAAACAGAGGGCGAGAAACAGAGCGGCTGAAACAGAGGGGCGGAAACAGAGGGGCTGAAACAGAGGGCGAGAAACAGAGGGCGAGAAACAGATAGCGAGAAACAGAGGGCGAGAAACAGAGGGCGAGAAACAGAGGGGCTGAAACAGAGGGTTTGAAACAGAGGGGCTGAAACAGAGGGGCTGAAACAGAGGGCGAGAAACAGAGGGCGAGAAACAGAGATCGAGAAACAGAGGGCGAGAAACAGAGGGCGAGAAACAGAGGGCGAGAAACAGAGATCGAGAAACAGAGGGCGAGAAACAGAGGGCGAGAAACAGAGGGCGAGAAACAGAGGGGCTGAAACAGAGGGGCTGAAACAGAGGGGCTGAAACAGAGGGCGAGAAACAGAGGGGCTGAAACAGAGGGGCTGAAACAGAGGGGCTGAAACAGAGGGCGAGAAACAGAGGGGCTGAAACAGAGGGGCTGAAACAGATGGCGAGAAACAGAGGGGCTGAAACAGTGGGCGAGAAACAGAGGGGCTGAAACAGAGGGCGAGAAACAGAGAAATAGAAACAGAGGGCGAGAAACAGAGGGGCTGAAACAGAGGGGCTGAAACAGAGGGGCTGAAACAGAGGGGCTGAAACAGATGGGCTGAAACAGAGGGGCTGAAACAGAGGGTCTGAAACAGTGGGCGAGAAACAGAGGGCGAGAAACAGAGGGCGAGAAACAGAGGGCGAGAAACAAAGGGGCTGAAAGAGAGGGGCTGATACTGAGGGGCTGAAACAGACGGTCTGAAACAGAGGGCGAGAAACAGAGGGGCTGAAACAGAGTGCGAGAAACAGAGGGGCAGAAACAGAGGGGCTTAAACAGAAGGGCTTTAAAAGAGGGGCTGAAACAGAGGGGCTGAAACAGAGGGGCTGAAACAGAGGGCGAGAAACAGAGGGGCTGAAACAGAGGGCGAGAAACAGAGGGGCTGAAACCGAGGGCGAGAAACAGAGGGCGAGAAACAGAGGGGCTGAAACAGAGGGGCTGAAACAGAGGAGCTGAATCAGAGGGGCTGAAACAGAGGGCGAGAAACAGAGGGCGAGAAACAGAGATCGAGAAACAGAGGGCGAGAAACAGAGGGCGAGAAACAGAGGGCGAGAAACAGAGGAGCTGGAACAGAGGGGCTGAAACAGAGGGGCTGAAACAGAGGGGCTGAAACAGAGAAGCTGAAACAGAGGGCGAGAAACAGAGGGGCTGAAACAGAGGGGCTGAAACAGATGGCGAGAAACAGAGGGGCTGAAACAGAGGGCGAGAAACAGAGGGGCTGAAACAGAGGGGCTGAAACAGAGGGCGAGAAACAGAGGGCGAGAATCAGAGAGCGAGAAACAGAGGGCGAGAAACAGAGGGCGAGAAACAGAGGGGCTGAAACAGAGGGGCTGAAACAGAGGGGCTGAAACAGAGGGGCTGAAACAGAGGGCGAGAAACAGAGGGCGAGAAACAGAGAGCGAGAAACAGAGGGCGAGAAACAGAGGGCTAGAAACAGAGGGGCTGAAACAGAGGGGCTGAAACAGAGGGGCTGAAACAGAGGGGCTGAAACAGAGGGCGAGAAAGAGAGGGCGAGAAAGAGAGGGGCTGAAACAGAGTGGCTGAAACAGAGGGGCTGAAACAGAGGGGCTGATACTGAGGGCGAGAAACAGAGGGGCTGAAACAGAGGGGCTGAAACAGAGGGCGAGAAACAGAGGGGCTGAAACAGAGGGGCTGAAACAGAGGGGCTGAAACAAAGGGACTGAAACAGAGGGGCTGAAACAGAGGGCGAGAAACAGAGGGGCTGAAACAGAGGGGCTGAAACAGAGGGCGAGAAACAGAGGGCGAGAAACAGAGAGCGAGAAACAGAGGGCGAGAAACAGAGGGGCTGAAACAGAGGGGCTGAAACAGAGGGGCTGAAACAGAGGGGCTGAAACTGAGGGCGAGAAACAGAGGGCGAGAAATAGAGGGGCTGAAACAGAGGTGCTGATACAGTGGGGCTGAAACAGAGGGGTTGAAACAGAGGGCGAGAAACAGAGGGGCTGAAACAGAGGGGCTGAAACAGAGGGCGTGAAACAGAGGGGCTGAAACAGAGGGGCTGAAACAGAGGGGCTGAATCAGAGGGACTGAAACAGAGGGGCTGAAACAGAGGGCGAGAAACAGAGGGGCTGAAACAGAGGGCGAGAAACACAGGGGCTGAAACAGAGGGCGAGAAACAAAGGGCGAGAAACAGAGGTGCTGTAACAGAGGGGCTGAATCAGAGGGGCTGAAACAGAGGGGCTGAAACAGACGGCGAGAAACAGAGGGGCTGAAACAGAGGGGCTGAAACAGATTGCGAGAAACAGAGGGGCTGAAACAGAGGGGCTGAAACAGAGGGGCTGAAACAGAGTGGCTGAAACAGAGGGCGAGATACAGAGGTGCTGAAACAGAGGGGCTGAAACAGAGGGGCTGAAACAGAGGGTCTGCAACAATTGGCGAGAAAGAGAGGGGCTGAAAGAGAGGGCGAGAAACAGAGGTGCTGAAACAGAGGGGGAGAAACAGATGGGCTGAAACTGAGGGGCTGAAACAGAGGGGCTGAAACAGAGGGCGAGAAACAGATGGCGAGAAACAGAGCGGCTTAAACAGAGGGGCTGAAACAGAGGGCGAGAAACAGAGGGCGAGAAACAAAGGGCGAGAAACAGAGGGCGAGAAACAGAGGGGCTGAAACAGAGGGGCTGAAACAGAGGGGCTGGAACAGAGGGGCTGAAACAGAGGGCGAGAAACAGTGGGCGAGAAACAGAGGGGCAGAAACACAGGGGCTGAAACAAAGGGGCTGAAACAGAGGGGCTGAAACTGAGGGCGAGAAACAGAGGGCGAGAAACAGAGGGCGAGAAACAGAGGGGCTGAAACAGAGGGGGTGAAACAGAGGGGCTGAAACAGAGGGCGAGAAACAGAGGGCGAGAAACAGAGAGCGAGAAACAGAGGGCAAGAAACAGATGGCGAGAAACAGAGGGCGAGAAACAGAGGGGCTGAAACAGAGTGGCTGAAACAGAGGGGCTGAAACAGAGGGGCTGAAACAGAGGGCGAGAAACAGTGGGCGAGAAACAGAGGGCGAGAAACAGAGGGGCTGAAACAGAGGGGCTGAAACAGAGGGGCTGAAACAGAATGCGAGAAACAGTGGGCGAGAAACAGAGGGCTAGAAACAGAGGGCGAGAAACAGAGGGGCTGAAACAGAGGTGCTGAAACAGAGGGGCTGAAACAGAGGGACTGAAACAGAGGGGCTGAAACAGAGGGCGAGAAACAGAGGGGCTGTAACAGAGGGCGAGAAACAGAGGGGCTGAAACAGAGGGCGAGAAACAAAGGGCGAGAAACAGAGGTGCTGAAACAGAGGGGCTGAAACAGAGGGGCTGAAACAGAGGGGCTGAAACCGAGGGCGAGAAACAGAGGGCGAGAAACAGAGGGGCTGAAACTGAGGGGCTGAAACAAAGGGCGAGAAACAGAGGGGCTGAAACTGAGGGGCTGAAACAGAGGGCCTGAAACAGAGGGGCTGAAACAGATGGGCTGAAACAGAGGGTCTGCAACAGAGGGCGAGAAAGAGAGGGGCTGAAAGAGAGGGCGAGAAACAGAGGTGCTGAAACAGAGGACGAGAAACAGAGGGCGAGAAACAGAGGGCGTGAAACAGAGGGGCTGAAACAGAGGGGCTGAAACAGAGGGGCTGAAACAGAGGGCGAGAAACAGAGGGCGAGAAACAGAGGGCGAGAAACAGAGGGGCTGAAACAGAGGGGCTGAAACAGAGGGTCTGAAACAGAGGGGCTGAAACAGAGGGGCTGAAACAGAGGGGCTGAAACAGAGGGCGAGAAACAGTGGGCGAGAAACAGAGGGCCTGAAACAGAGGGGCTGAAACAAAGGGGCTGAAACAAAGGGGCTGAAACTGAGGGCGAGAAACACAGGGCGAGAAACAGAGGGCGAGAAACAGACGGGCTGAAACAGAGGGGCTGAAACAGAGGGGCAGAAACAGAGGGCGAGAAACAGAGGGCGAGAAAAAGAGAGCGAGAAACAGAGGGCAAGAAACAGAGGGCGAGAAACAGAGGGCGAGAAATAGAGGGTCTGAAACAGAGGGGCTGAAAAAGAGGGGCTGAAACAGAGGGGCAGAAACAGAGGGCGAGAAACAGTGGGCGTGAAACAGAGGGCGAGAAACAGAGGGGCTGAAACAGAGGGGCTGAAACAGAGGGGCTGAAACAGAGGGCGAGAAACAGAGGGCGAGAAACAGAGAGCGAGAAACAGAGGGCGAGAAACAGAGGGCGAGAAACAGAGGGCGATAAACAGAGGGGCTGAAACAGAGGGGCTGAAACAGAGGGGCTGAAACAGAGGGGCTGAAACAGAGGGCGAGAAACAGAGGGCGAGAAACAGAGAGCGAGAAACAGAGGGCGAGAAACAGAGGGGCTGAAACAGAGTGGCTGAAACAGAGGGGCTGAAATAGAGGGGCTGAAACAGAGGGGCTGAAACAGAGGGCGAGAAAGAGAGGGCGAGAAAGAGATTGGCTGAAACAGAGTGGCTGAAACAGAGGGGCTGAAACAGAGGGGCTGACACTGAGGGCGAGAAACAGAGGGGCTGAAACAGAGGGGCTGAAACAGAGGGCGAGAAACAGAGGGGCTGAAACAGAGGGGCTGAAACAGAGGGGCTGAAACAAAGGGACTGAAACAGAGGGGCTGAAACAGAGGGCAAGAAACAGAGGGGCTGAAACAGAGGGGCTGAAACAGAGGGGCTGAAACAGAGGGGCTGAAACAGAGGGCGAGAAACAGAGGGCGAGAAACAGAGAGCGAGAAACAGAGGGCGAGAAACAGAGGGGCTGAAACAGAGGGGCTGAAACAGAGGGGCTGAAACAGAGGGGCTGAAACTGAGGGCGAGAAACAGAGGGCGAGAAACAGAGGGGCTGAAACAGAGGTGCTGATACAGAGGGGCTGAAACAGAGGGGCTGAAACAGAGGGCGAGAAACAGAGGGGCTGAAACAGAGGGGCTGAAACAGAGGGCGTGAAACAGAGGGCGAGAAACAGAGGGGCTGAAACAGAGGGGCTGAAACAGAGGGGCTGAAACAGACGGCGAGAAACAGAGGGGCTGAAACAGAGGGGCTGAATCAGATGGCGAGAAACAGACGGGCTGAAACAGAGGGGCTGAAACAGAGGGGCTGAAACAGAGGGGCTGAAACAGAGGGCGAGATACAGAGGTGCTGAAACAGAGGGGCTGAAACAGAGGGTCTGCAACAGTGGGCGAGAAAGAGAGGGGCTGAAAGAGAGGGCGAGAAACAGAGGTGCTGAAACAGAGGGGGAGAAACAGAGGGGCTGAAACTGAGGGGCTGAAACAGAGGGGCTGAAACAGAGGGCGAGAAACAGATGGCGAGAAACAGAGGGGCTTAAACAGAGGGGCTGAAACAGAGGGCAAGAAACAGAGGGCGAGAAACAAAGGGCGAGAAACAGAGGGCGAGAAACAGAGGGGGTGAAACAGAGGGGCTGAAACAGAGGGGCTGAAACAGTTGGGCTGAAACAGAGGGGCTGAAACAGAGGGCGAGAAACAGAGGGCGAGAAACAGAGGGGCTGAAACAGAGGGGCTGAAACAGAGGGCGAGAAACAGAGGGCGAGAAACAGAGGGCGAGAAACAGAGAGCGAGAAACAGAGGGCAAGAAACAGATGGCGAGAAACAGAGGGCGAGAAACAGAGGGGCTGAAACAGAGGGGCTGAAACAGAGGGGCTGAAACAGTGGGGCTGAAACAGAGGGCGAGAAACAGTGGGCGAGAAACAGAGGGCGAGAAACAGAGGGGCTGAAACAGAGGGGCTGAAACAGAGGGGCTGAAACAGAGGGCGAGAAACAGTGGGCGAGAAACAGAGGGCTAGAAACAGAGGGGCTGAAACAGAGGGCGAGAAACAGAGGGGCTGAAACAGAGGGGCTGAAACAGAGGGGCTGAAAAAGAGGGCGAGAAACAGAGGGGCTGAAACAGAGGGGCTGAAACAGAGGGGGTGAAACAGAGGGCGAGAAACAGAGGGCGAGAAACAGAGAGCGAGAAACAGAGGGCAAGAAACAGAGGGCGAGAAACAGAGGGCGAGAAACAGAGGGGCTGAAACAGAGGGGCTGAAACAGAGGGGCTGAAACAGAGGGGCTGAAACAGAGGGCGAGAAACAGTCGGCGAGAAACAGAGGGCGAGAAACAGAGCGGCTGAAACAGCGGGGCGGAAACAGAGGGGCTGAAACAGAGGGCGAGAAACAGACGGCGAGAAACAGATAGCGAGAAACAGAGGGCGAGAAACAGAGGGCGAGAAACAGAGGGGCTGAAACAGAGGGTTTGAAACAGAGGGGCTGAAACAGAGGGGCTGAAACAGAGGGCGAGAAACAGAGGGCGAGAAACAGAGATCGAGAAACAGAGGGCGAGAAACAGAGGGCGAGAAACAGAGGGCGAGAAACAGAGGGCGAGAAACAGAGATCGAGAAACAGAGGGCGAGAAACAGAGGGCGAGAAACAGAGGGCGAGAAACAGAGGGGCTGAAACAGAGGGGCTGAAACAGAGGGGCTGAAACAGAGGGCGAGAAACAGAGGGGCTGAAACAGAGGGGCTGAAACAGAGGGGCTGAAACAGAGGGCGAGAAACAGAGGGGCTGAAACAGAGGGGCTGAAACAGATGGCGAGAAACAGAGGGGCTGAAACAGTGGGCGAGAAACAGAGGGGCTGAAACAGAGGGCGAGAAACAGAGAAATAGAAACAGAGGGCGAGAAACAGAGGGGCTGAAACAGAGGGGCTGAAACAGAGGGGCTGAAACAGAGGGGCTGAAACAGATGGGCTGAAACAGAGGGGCTGAAACAGAGGGGCTGAAACAGACGGCGAGAAACAGAGGGGCTGAAACAGAGGGGCTGAATCAGATGGCGAGAAACAGACGGGCTGAAACAGAGGGGCTGAAACAGAGGGGCTGAAACAGAGGGGCTGAAACAGAGGGCGAGATACAGAGGTGCTGAAACAGAGGGGCTGAAACAGAGGGTCTGCAACAGTGGGCGAGAAAGAGAGGGGCTGAAAGAGAGGGCGAGAAACAGAGGTGCTGAAACAGAGGGGGAGAAACAGAGGGGCTGAAACTGAGGGGCTGAAACAGAGGGGCTGAAACAGAGGGCGAGAAACAGATGGCGAGAAACAGAGGGGCTTAAACAGAGGGGCTGAAACAGAGGGCAAGAAACAGAGGGCGAGAAACAAAGGGCGAGAAACAGAGGGCGAGAAACAGAGGGGGTGAAACAGAGGGGCTGAAACAGAGGGGCTGAAACAGTTGGGCTGAAACAGAGGGGCTGAAACAGAGGGCGAGAAACAGAGGGCGAGAAACAGAGGGGCTGAAACAGAGGGGCTGAAACAGAGGGCGAGAAACAGAGGGCGAGAAACAGAGGGCGAGAAACAGAGAGCGAGAAACAGAGGGCAAGAAACAGATGGCGAGAAACAGAGGGCGAGAAACAGAGGGGCTGAAACAGAGGGGCTGAAACAGAGGGGCTGAAACAGTGGGGCTGAAACAGAGGGCGAGAAACAGTGGGCGAGAAACAGAGGGCGAGAAACAGAGGGGCTGAAACAGAGGGGCTGAAACAGAGGGGCTGAAACAGAGGGCGAGAAACAGTGGGCGAGAAACAGAGGGCTAGAAACAGAGGGGCTGAAACAGAGGGCGAGAAACAGAGGGGCTGAAACAGAGGGGCTGAAACAGAGGGGCTGAAAAAGAGGGCGAGAAACAGAGGGGCTGAAACAGAGGGGCTGAAACAGAGGGGGTGAAACAGAGGGCGAGAAACAGAGGGCGAGAAACAGAGAGCGAGAAACAGAGGGCAAGAAACAGAGGGCGAGAAACAGAGGGCGAGAAACAGAGGGGCTGAAACAGAGGGGCTGAAACAGAGGGGCTGAAACAGAGGGGCTGAAACAGAGGGCGAGAAACAGTCGGCGAGAAACAGAGGGCGAGAAACAGAGCGGCTGAAACAGCGGGGCGGAAACAGAGGGGCTGAAACAGAGGGCGAGAAACAGACGGCGAGAAACAGATAGCGAGAAACAGAGGGCGAGAAACAGAGGGCGAGAAACAGAGGGGCTGAAACAGAGGGTTTGAAACAGAGGGGCTGAAACAGAGGGGCTGAAACAGAGGGCGAGAAACAGAGGGCGAGAAACAGAGATCGAGAAACAGAGGGCGAGAAACAGAGGGCGAGAAACAGAGGGCGAGAAACAGAGGGCGAGAAACAGAGATCGAGAAACAGAGGGCGAGAAACAGAGGGCGAGAAACAGAGGGCGAGAAACAGAGGGGCTGAAACAGAGGGGCTGAAACAGAGGGGCTGAAACAGAGGGCGAGAAACAGAGGGGCTGAAACAGAGGGGCTGAAACAGAGGGGCTGAAACAGAGGGCGAGAAACAGAGGGGCTGAAACAGAGGGGCTGAAACAGATGGCGAGAAACAGAGGGGCTGAAACAGTGGGCGAGAAACAGAGGGGCTGAAACAGAGGGCGAGAAACAGAGAAATAGAAACAGAGGGCGAGAAACAGAGGGGCTGAAACAGAGGGGCTGAAACAGAGGGGCTGAAACAGAGGGGCTGAAACAGATGGGCTGAAACAGAGGGGCTGAAACAGAGGGTCTGAAACAGTGGGCGAGAAACAGAGGGCGAGAAACAGAGGGCGAGAAACAGAGGGCGAGAAACAAAGGGGCTGAAAGAGAGGGGCTGATACTGAGGGGCTGAAACAGACGGTCTGAAACAGAGGGCGAGAAACAGAGGGTCTGAAACAGAGTGCGAGAAACAGAGGGGCAGAAACAGAGGGGCTTAAACAGAAGGGCTTTAAAAGAGGGGCTGAAACAGAGGGGCTGAAACAGAGGGGCTGAAACAGAGGGCGAGAAACAGAGGGGCTGAAACAGAGGGCGAGAAACAGAGGGGCTGAAACCGAGGGCGAGAAACAGAGGGCGAGAAACAGAGGGGCTGAAACAGAGGGGCTGAAACAGAGGAGCTGAATCAGAGGGGCTGAAACAGAGGGCGAGAAACAGAGGGCGAGAAACAGAGATCGAGAAACAGAGGGCGAGAAACAGAGGGCGAGAAACAGAGGGCGAGAAACAGAGGAGCTGGAACAGAGGGGCTGAAACTAGGGGCTGAAACAGAGGGGCTGAAACAGAGAAGCTGAAACAGAGGGCGAGAAACAGAGGGGCTGAAACAGAGGGGCTGAAACAGATGGCGAGAAACAGAGGGGCTGAAACAGTGGGCGAGAAACAGAGGGGCTGAAACAGAGGGGGAGAAACAGAGAAAGAGAAACAGAGGGCGAGAAACAGAGGGGCTGAAACAGGGGGGCTGAAACAGAGGGGCTGAAACAGAGGGGCTGAAACAGATGGGCTGAAACTGAGGGGCTGAAACAGAGGGGCTGAAACAGTGGGCGAGAAACAGTGGGCGAGATACAGAGGGCGAGAAACAGAGGGCGAGAAACAGAGGGGCTGAAACAGAGGTGCCGATACAGAGGGTCTGATACAGAGGGGCTGAAACAGAGGGGCTGAAACAGAGGGCGAGAAACAGAGGGGCTGAAACAGAGGGGCTGAAACAGAGGGCGAGAAACAGAGGGCGAGAAACAGAGGGCTAGAAACAGAGGGGCTGAAACAGAGGGGCTGAAACAGAGGGGCTGAAACAGATGGGCTGAAACAGAGGGGCAGAAACAGAGGGCGAGAAACAGAGGGCGAGAAACAGAGAGCGAGAAACAGAGGGCAAGAAACAGAGGGCGAGAAACAGAGGGCGAGAAATAGAGGGTCTGAAACAGAGGGGCTGAAACTGAGGGGCTGAAACAGAGGGGCAGAAACAGAGGGCGAGAAACAGTGGGCGAGAAACAGAGGGCGAGAAACAGAGGGGCTGAAACAGAGGGGCTGAAACAGAGGGGCTGAAACAGAGGGCGAGAAACAGAGGGCGAGAAACAGAGAGCGAGAAACAGAGGGCGAGAAACAGAGGGCGAGAAACAGAGGGGCTGAAACAGAGGGGCTGAAACAGAGGGGCTGAAACAGAGGGGCTGAAACAGAGGGCGAGAAACAGAGGGCGAGAAACAGACAGCGAGAAACAGAGGGCGAGAAACAGAGGGCGAGAAACAGAGGGCGAGAAACAGAGGGGCTGAAACAGAGGGGCTGAAACAGAGGGGCTGAAACAGAGGGCGAGAATGAGACGGCGAGAAAGAGAGGGGCTGAAACAGAGTGGCTGAAACAGAGGGGCTGAAACAGAGGGGCTGAAACTGAGGGCGAGAAACAGAGGGGCTGAAACAATGGATTTGAAACAGAGGGCGAGAAACAGAGGGGCTGAAACATGGGGGCTGAAACAAAGGGACTGAAACAGAGGGGCAGAAACAGAGGGCGAGAAACAGAGGGGCTGAAACAGAGGGGCTGAAACAGAGGGGCTGAAACAGAGGGGCTGAAACAGAGGGCGAGAAACAGAGGGCGAGAAACAGAGAGCGAGAAACAGAGGGCGAGAAACAGAGGGGCTGAAACAGAGGGGCTGAAACAGAGGGGCTGAAACAGAGGGGCTGAAACTGAGGGCGAGAAACAGAGGGCGAGAAACAGAGGGGCTGAAACAGAGGGCGTGAAACAGAGGGGCTGAAACAGAGGGGCTGAAACAGAGGGGCTGTATCAGAGGGACTGAAACAGAGGGGCTGAAACAGAAGGCGAGAAACAGAGGGGCTGAAACAGAGGGCGAGAAACAGAGGGGCTGAAACAGACGGCGAGAAACAAAGGGCGAGAAACAGAGGTGCTGAAACAGTGTGGCTGAAACAGAGGGGCTGAAACAGAGGGGCTGAAACAGACGGCGAGAAACAGAGGGGCTGAAACAGAGGGGCTGAAACAGATGGCGAGAAACAGAGTGGCTGAAACAGAGGGGCTGAAACAGAGGGGCTGAAACAGAGGGGCTGAAACAGAGTTCGAGATACAGAGGTGCTGAAACAGAGGGGCTGAAACAGAGGGGCTGAAACAGAGGGTCTGCAACAGTGGGCGAGAAAGAGAGGGGCTGAAAGAGAGGGCGAGAAACAGAGGTGCTGAAACAGAGGGGGAGAAACAGAGGGGCTTAAACTGAGGGGCTGAAACAGAGGGGCTGAAACAGTGGGCGAGAAACAGAGGGCGAGAAACAGAGGGGCTTAAACAGAGGGGCTGAAACAGAGGGCGAGAAACAGAGGGCGAGAAACAGAGGGCGAGAAACAGAGGGGCTGAAACATGGGGGCTGAAACAAAGGGACTGAAACAGAGGGGCTGAAACAGAGGGCGAGAAACAGAGGGGCTGAAACAGAGGGGCTGAAACAGAGGGGCTGAAACAGAGGGGCTGAAACAGAGGGCGAGAAACAGAGGGCGAGAAACAGAGAGCGAGAAACAGAGGGCGAGAAACAGAGGGGCTGAAACAGAGGGGCTGAAACAGAGGGGCTGATACAGAGGGGCTGAAACTGAGGGCGAGAAACAGAGGGCGAGAAACAGAGGGGCTGAAACAGAGGTGCTGATACAGAGGGGCTGAAACAGAGGGGCTGAAACAGAGGGCGAGAAACAGAGGGGCTGAAACAGAGGGGCTGAAACAGAGGGCGTGAAACAGAGGGGCTGAAACAGAGGGGCTGAAACAGAGGGGCTGAATCAGAGGGACTGAAACAGAGGGGCTGAAACAGAAGGCGAGAAACAGAGGGGCTGAAACAGAGGGCGAGAAACAGAGGGACTGAAACAGAGGGCGAGAAACAAAGGGCGAGAAACAGAGGTGCTGAAACAGTGTGGCTGAAACAGAGGGGCTGAAACAGAGGGGCTGAAACAGACGGCGAGAAACAGAGGGGCTGAAACAGAGGGGCTGAAACAGATGGCGAGAAACAGAGGGGCTGAAACAGAGGGCGAGAAACAGAGGGCGAGAAACAGAGGGGCTGAAACAGAGGGTTTGAAACAGAGGGGCTGAAACAGAGGGGCTGAAACAGAGGGCGAGAAACAGAGGGCGAGAAACAGAGATCGAGAAACAGAGGGCGAGAAACAGAGGGCGAGAAACAGAGGGCGAGAAACAGAGGGCGAGAAACAGAGATCGAGAAACAGAGGGCGAGAAACAGAGGGCGAGAAACAGAGGGCGAGAAACAGAGGGGCTGAAACAGAGGGGCTGAAACAGAGGGGCTGAAACAGAGGGCGAGAAACAGAGGGGCTGAAACAGAGGGGCTGAAACAGAGGGGCTGAAACAGAGGGCGAGAAACAGAGGGGCTGAAACAGAGGGGCTGAAACAGATGGCGAGAAACAGAGGGGCTGAAACAGTGGGCGAGAAACAGAGGGGCTGAAACAGAGGGCGAGAAACAGAGGGCGAGAAACAGAGGGCGAGAAACAGAGGGGCTGAAACAGAGGGGCTGAAACAGAGGGGCTGAAACAGAGGGGCTGAAACAGATGGGCTGAAACAGAGGGGCTGAAACAGAGGGTCTGAAACAGTGGGCGAGAAACAGAGGGCGAGAAACAGAGGGCGAGAAACAGAGGGCGAGAAACAAAGGGGCTGAAAGAGAGGGGCTGATACTGAGGGGCTGAAACAGACGGTCTGAAACAGAGGGCGAGAAACAGAGGGGCTGAAACAGAGTGCGAGAAACAGAGGGGCAGAAACAGAGGGGCTTAAACAGAAGGGCTTTAAAAGAGGGGCTGAAACAGAGGGGCTGAAACAGAGGGGCTGAAACAGAGGGCGAGAAACAGAGGGGCTGAAACAGAGGGCGAGAAACAGAGGGGCTGAAACCGAGGGCGAGAAACAGAGGGCGAGAAACAGAGGGGCTGAAACAGAGGGGCTGAAACAGAGGAGCTGAATCAGAGGGGCTGAAACAGAGGGCGAGAAACAGAGGGCGAGAAACAGAGATCGAGAAACAGAGGGCGAGAAACAGAGGGCGAGAAACAGAGGGCGAGAAACAGAGGAGCTGGAACAGAGGGGCTGAAACAGAGGGGCTGAAACAGAGGGGCTGAAACAGAGAAGCTGAAACAGAGGGCGAGAAACAGAGGGGCTGAAACAGAGGGGCTGAAACAGATGGCGAGAAACAGAGGGGCTGAAACAGAGGGCGAGAAACAGAGGGGCTGAAACAGAGGGGCTGAAACAGAGGGCGAGAAACAGAGGGCGAGAATCAGAGAGCGAGAAACAGAGGGCGAGAAACAGAGGGCGAGAAACAGAGGGGCTGAAACAGAGGGGCTGAAACAGAGGGGCTGAAACAGAGGGGCTGAAACAGAGGGCGAGAAACAGAGGGCGAGAAACAGAGAGCGAGAAACAGAGGGCGAGAAACAGAGGGCTAGAAACAGAGGGGCTGAAACAGAGGGGCTGAAACAGAGGGGCTGAAACAGAGGGGCTGAAACAGAGGGCGAGAAAGAGAGGGCGAGAAAGAGAGGGGCTGAAACAGAGTGGCTGAAACAGAGGGGCTGAAACAGAGGGGCTGATACTGAGGGCGAGAAACAGAGGGGCTGAAACAGAGGGGCTGAAACAGAGGGCGAGAAACAGAGGGGCTGAAACAGAGGGGCTGAAACAGAGGGGCTGAAACAAAGGGACTGAAACAGAGGGGCTGAAACAGAGGGCGAGAAACAGAGGGGCTGAAACAGAGGGGCTGAAACAGAGGGGCTGAAACAGAGGGCGAGAAACAGAGGGCGAGAAACAGAGAGCGAGAAACAGAGGGCGAGAAACAGAGGGGCTGAAACAGAGGGGCTGAAACAGAGGGGCTGAAACAGAGGGGCTGAAACTGAGGGCGAGAAACAGAGGGCGAGAAATAGAGGGGCTGAAACAGAGGTGCTGATACAGTGGGGCTGAAACAGAGGGGTTGAAACAGAGGGCGAGAAACAGAGGGGCTGAAACAGAGGGGCTGAAACAGAGGGCGTGAAACAGAGGGGCTGAAACAGAGGGGCTGAAACAGAGGGGCTGAATCAGAGGGACTGAAACAGAGGGGCTGAAACAGAGGGCGAGAAACAGAGGGGCTGAAACAGAGGGCGAGAAACAGAGGGGCTGAAACAGAGGGCGAGAAACAAAGGGCGAGAAACAGAGGTGCTGTAACAGAGGGGCTTAATCAGAGGGGCTGAAACAGAGGTGCTGAAACAGACGGCGAGAAACAGAGGGGCTGAAACAGAGGGGCTGAAACAGATTGCGAGAAACAGAGGGGCTGAAACAGAGGGGCTGAAACAGAGGGGCTGAAACAGAGTGGCTGAAACAGAGGGCGAGATACAGAGGTGCTGAAACAGAGGGGCTGAAACAGAGGGGCTGAAACAGAGGGTCTGCAACAATTGGCGAGAAAGAGAGGGGCTGAAAGAGAGGGCGAGAAACAGAGGTGCTGAAACAGAGGGGGAGAAACAGATGGGCTGAAACTGAGGGGCTGAAACAGAGGGGCTGAAACAGAGGGCGAGAAACAGATGGCGAGAAACAGAGCGGCTTAAACAGAGGGGCTGAAACAGAGGGCGAGAAACAGAGGGCGAGAAACAAAGGGCGAGAAACAGAGGGCGAGAAACAGAGGGGCTGAAACAGAGGGGCTGAAACAGAGGGGCTGGAACAGAGGGGCTGAAACAGAGGGCGAGAAACAGTGGGCGAGAAACAGAGGGGCAGAAACACAGGGGCTGAAACAAAGGGGCTGAAACAGAGGGGCTGAAACTGAGGGCGAGAAACAGAGGGCGAGAAACAGAGGGCGAGAAACAGAGGGGCTGAAACAGAGGGGGTGAAACAGAGGGGCTGAAACAGAGGGCGAGAAACAGAGGGCGAGAAACAGAGAGCGAGAAACAGAGGGCAAGAAACAGATGGCGAGAAAAAGAGGGCGAGAAACAGAGGGGCTGAAACAGAGTGGCTGAAACAGAGGGGCTGAAACAGAGGGGCTGAAACAGAGGGCGAGAAACAGTGGGCGAGAAACAGAGGGCGAGAAACAGAGGGGCTGAAACAGAGGGGCTGAAACAGAGGGGCTGAAACAGAATGCGAGAAACAGTGGGCGAGAAACAGAGGGCTAGAAACAGAGGGCGAGAAACAGAGGGGCTGAAACAGAGGTGCTGAAACAGAGGGGCTGAAACAGAGGGACTGAAACAGAGGGGCTGAAACAGAGGGCGAGAAACAGAGGGGCTGAAACAGAGGGCGAGAAACAAAGGGCGAGAAACAGAGGTGCTGAAACAGAGGGGCTGAAACAGAGGGGCTGAAACAGAGGGGCTGAAACCGAGGGCGAGAAACAGAGGGCGAGAAACAGAGGGGCTGAAACTGAGGGGCTGAAACAAAGGGCGAGAAACAGAGGGGCTGAAACTGAGGGGCTGAAACAGAGGGCCTGAAACAGAGGGGCTGAAACAGATGGGCTGAAACAGAGGGTCTGCAACAGAGGGCGAGAAAGAGAGGGGCTGAAAGAGAGGGCGAGAAACAGAGGTGCTGAAACAGAGGACGAGAAACAGAGGGCGAGAAACAGAGGGCGTGAAACAGAGGGGCTGAAACAGAGGGGCTGCAACAGAGGGGCTGAAACAGAGGGCGAGAAACAGAGGGCGAGAAACAGAGGGCGAGAAACAGAGGGGCTGAAACAGAGGGGCTGAAACAGAGGGTCTGAAACAGAGGGGCTGAAACAGAGGGGCTGAAACAGAGGGGCTGAAACAGAGGGCGAGAAACAGTGGGCGAGAAACAGAGGGCCTGAAACAGAGGGGCTGAAACAAAGGGGCTGAAACAAAGGGGCTGAAACTGAGGGCGAGAAACACAGGGCGAGAAACAGAGGGCGAGAAACAGACGGGCTGAAACAGAGGGGCTGAAACAGAGGGGCAGAAACACAGGGCGAGAAACAGAGGGCGAGAAACAGAGAGCGAGAAACAGAGGGCAAGAAACAGAGGGCGAGAAACAGAGGGCGAGAAATAGAGGGTCTGAAACAGAGGGGCTGAAAAAGAGGGGCTGAAACAGAGGGGCAGAAACAGAGGGCGAGAAACAGTGGGCGTGAAACAGAGGGCGAGAAACAGAGGGGCTGAAACAGAGGGGCTGAAACAGAGGGGCTGCAACAGAGGGCGAGAAACAGAGGGCGAGAAACAGAGAGCGAGAAACAGAGGGCGAGAAACAGAGGGCGAGAAACAGAGGGCGATAAACAGAGGGGCTGAAACAGAGGGGCTGAAACAGAGGGGCTGAAACAGAGGGGCTGAAACAGAGGGCGAGAAACAGAGGGCGAGAAACAGAGAGCGAGAAACAGAGGGCGAGAAACAGAGGGGCTGAAACAGAGTGGCTGAAACAGAGGGGCTGAAATAGAGGGGCTGAAACAGAGGGGCTGAAACAGAGGGCGAGAAAGAGAGGGCGAGAAAGAGATTGGCTGAAACAGAGTGGCTGAAACAGAGGGGCTGAAACAGAGGGGCTGAAACTGAGGGCGAGAAACAGAGGGGCTGAAACAGAGGGGCTGAAACAGAGGGCGAGAAACAGAGGGGCTGAAACAGAGGGGCTGAAACAGAGGGGCTGAAACAAAGGGACTGAAACAGAGGGGCTGAAACAGAGGGCAAGAAACAGAGGGGCTGAAACAGAGGGGCTGAAACAGAGGGGCTGAAACAGAGGGGCTGACACAGAGGGCGAGAAACAGAGGGCGAGAAACAGAGAGCGAGAAACAGAGGGCGAGAAACAGAGGGGCTGAAACAGAGGGGCTGAAACAGAGGGGCTGAAACAGAGGGGCTGAAACTGTGGGCGAGAAACAGAGGGCGAGAAACAGAGGGGCTGAAACAGAGGTGCTGATACAGAGGGGCTGAAACTGAGGGGCTGAAACAGAGGGCGAGAAACAGAGGGGCTGAAACAGAGGGGCTGAAACAGAGGGCGTGAAACAGAGGGCGAGAAACAGAGGGGCTGAAACAGAGGGGCTGAAACAGAGGGGCTGAAACAGACGGCGAGAAACAGAGGGGCTGAAACAGAGGGGCTGAATCAGATGGCGAGAAACAGACGGGCTGAAACAGAGGGGCTGAAACAGAGGGGCTGAAACAGAGGGGCTGAAACAGAGGGCGAGATACAGAGGTGCTGAAACAGAGGGGCTGAAACAGAGGGGCTGAAACAGAGGGTCTGCAACAGTGGGCGAGAAAGAGAGGGGCTGAAAGAGAGGGCGAGAAACAGAGGTGCTGAAACAGAGGGGGAGAAACAGAGGGGCTGAAACTGAGGGGCTGAAACAGAGGGGCTGAAACAGAGGGCGAGAAACAGATGGCGAGAAACAGAGGGGCTTAAACAGAGGGGCTGAAACAGAGGGCGAGAAACAGAGGGCGAGAAACAAAGGGCGAGAAACAGAGGGCGAGAAACAGAGGGGGTGAAACAGAGGGGCTGAAACAGAGGGGCTGAAACAGTTGGGCTGAAACAGAGGGGCTGAAACAGAGGGCGAGAAACAGAGGGCGAGAAACAGAGGGGCTGAAACAGAGGGGCTGAAACAGAGGGCGAGAAACAGAGGGCGAGAAACAGAGGGCGAGAAACAGAGAGCGAGAAACAGAGGGCAAGAAACAGATGGCGAGAAACAGAGGGCGAGAAACAGAGGGGCTGAAACAGAGGGGCTGAAACAGAGGGGCTGAAACAGTGGGGCTGAAACAGAGGGCGAGAAACAGTGGGCGAGAAACAGAGGGCGAGAAACAGAGGGGCTGAAACAGAGGGGCTGAAACAGAGGGGCTGAAACAGAGGGCGAGAAACAGTGGGCGAGAAACAGAGGGCTAGAAACAGAGGGGCTGAAACAGAGGGCGAGAAACAGAGGGGCTGAAACAGAGGGGCTGAAACAGAGGGGCTGAAAAAGAGGGCGAGAAACAGAGGGGCTGAAACAGAGGGGCTGAAACAGAGGGGGTGAAACAGAGGGCGAGAAACAGAGGGCGAGAAACAGAGAGCGAGAAACAGAGGGCAAGAAACAGAGGGCGAGAAACAGAGGGCGAGAAACAGAGGGGCTGAAACAGAGGGGCTGAAACAGAGGGGCTGAAACAGAGGGGCTGAAACAGAGGGCGAGAAACAGTCGGCGAGAAACAGAGGGCGAGAAACAGAGCGGCTGAAACAGCGGGGCGGAAACAGAGGGGCTGAAACAGAGGCCGAGAAACAGAGGGCGAGAAACAGATAGCGAGAAACAGAGGGCGAGAAACAGAGGGCGAGAAACAGAGGGACTGAAACAGAGGGTTTGAAACAGAGGGGCTGAAACAGAGGGGCTGAAACAGAGGGCGAGAAACAGAGGGCGAGAAACAGAGATCGAGAAACAGAGGGCGAGAAACAGAGGGCGAGAAACAGAGGGCGAGAAACAGAGGGCGAGAAACAGAGATCGAGAAACAGAGGGCGAGAAACAGAGGGCGAGAAACAGAGGGCGAGAAACAGAGGGGCTGAAACAGAGGGGCTGAAACAGAGGGGCTGAAACATAGGGCGAGAAACAGAGGGGCTGAAACAGAGGGGCTGAAACAGAGGGGCTGAAACAGAGGGCGAGAAACAGAGGGGCTGAAACAGAGGGGCTGAAACAGATGGCGAGAAACAGAGGGGCTGAAACAGTGGGCGAGAAACAGAGGGGCTGAAACAGAGGGCGAGAAACAGAGAAATAGAAACAGAGGGCGAGAAACAGAGGGGCTGAAACAGAGGGGCTGAAACAGAGGGGCTGAAACAGAGGGGCTGAAACAGATGGGCTGAAACAGAGGGGCTGAAACAGAGGGTCTGAAACAGTGGGCGAGAAACAGAGGGCGAGAAACACAGGGCGAGAAACAGAGGGCGAGAAACAAAGGGGCTGAAAGAGAGGGGCTGATACTGAGGGGCTGAAACAGACGGTCTGAAACAGAGGGCGAGAAACAGAGGGGCTGAAACAGAGTGCGAGAAACAGAGGGGCAGAAACAGAGGGGCTTAAACAGAAGGGCTTTAAAAGAGGGGCTGAAACAGAGGGGCTGAAACAGAGGGGCTGAAACAGAGGGCGAGAAACAGAGGGGCTGAAACAGAGGGCGAGAAACAGAGGGGCTGAAACCGAGGGCGAGAAACAGAGGGCGAGAAACAGAGGGGCTGAAACAGAGGGGCTGAAACAGAGGAGCTGAATCAGAGGGGCTGAAACAGAGGGCGAGAAACAGAGGGCGAGAAACAGAGATCGAGAAACAGAGGGCGAGAAACAGAGGGCGAGAAACAGAGGGCGAGAAACAGAGGAGCTGGAACAGAGGGGCTGAAACTAGGGGCTGAAACAGAGGGGCTGAAACAGAGAAGCTGAAACAGAGGGCGAGAAACAGAGGGGCTGAAACAGAGGGGCTGAAACAGATGGCGAGAAACAGAGGGGCTGAAACAGTGGGCGAGAAACAGAGGGGCTGAAACAGAGGGGGAGAAACAGAGAAAGAGAAACAGAGGGCGAGAAACAGAGGGGCTGAAACAGGGGGGCTGAAACAGAGGGGCTGAAACAGAGGGGCTGAAACAGATGGGCTGAAACTGAGGGGCTGAAACAGAGGGGCTGAAACAGTGGGCGAGAAACAGTGGGCGAGATACAGAGGGCGAGAAACAGAGGGCGAGAAACAGAGGGGCTGAAACAGAGGTGCCGATACAGAGGGGCTGATACAGATGGGCTGAAACAGAGGGGCTGAAACAGAGGGCGAGAAACAGAGGGGCTGAAACAGAGGGGCTGAAACAGAGGGCGAGAAACAGAGGGCGAGAAACAGAGGGCTAGAAACAGAGGGGCTGAAACAGAGGGGCTGAAACAGAGGGGCTGAAACAGATGGGCTGAAACAGAGGGGCAGAAACAGAGGGCGAGAAACAGAGGGCGAGAAACAGAGAGCGAGAAACAGAGGGCAAGAAACAGAGGGCGAGAAACAGAGGGCGAGAAATAGAGGGTCTGAAACAGAGGGGCTGAAACTGAGGGGCTGAAACAGAGGGGCAGAAACAGAGGGCGAGAAACAGTGGGCGAGAAACAGAGGGCGAGAAACAGAGGGGCTGAAACAGAGGGGCTGAAACAGAGGGGCTGAAACAGAGGGCGAGAAACAGAGGGCGAGAAACAGAGAGCGAGAAACAGAGGGCGAGAAACAGAGGGCGAGAAACAGAGGGGCTGAAACAGAGGGGCTGAAACAGAGGGGCTGAAACAGAGGGGCTGAAACAGAGGGCGAGAAACAGAGGGCGAGAAACAGAGAGCGAGAAACAGAGGGCGAGAAACAGAGGGCGAGAAACAGAGGGCGAGAAACAGAGGGGCTGAAACAGAGGGGCTGAAACAGAGGGGCTGAAACAGAGGGCGAGAATGAGACGGCGAGAAAGAGAGGGGCTGAAACAGAGTGGCTGAAACAGAGGGGCTGAAACAGAGGGGCTGAAACTGAGGGCGAGAAACAGAGGGGCTGAAACAATGGGGCTGAAACAGAGGGCGAGAAACAGAGGGGCTGAAACATGGGGGCTGAAACAAAGGGACTGAAACAGAGGGGCAGAAACAGAGGGCGAGAAACAGAGGGGCTGAAACAGAGGGGCTGAAACAGAGGGGCTGAAACAGAGGGGCTGAAACAGAGGGCGAGAAACAGAGGGCGAGAAACAGAGAGCGAGAAACAGAGGGCGAGAAACAGAGGGGCTGAAACAGAGGGGCTGAAACAGAGGGGCTGAAACAGAGGGGCTGAAACTGAGGGCGAGAAACAGAGGGCGAGAAACAGAGGGGCTGAAACAGAGGGCGTGAAACAGAGGGGCTGAAACAGAGGGGCTGAATCAGAGGGGCTGTATCAGAGGGACTGAAACAGAGGGGCTGAAACAGAAGGCGAGAAACAGAGGGGCTGAAACAGAGGGCGAGAAACAGAGGGGCTGAAACAGACGGCGAGAAACAAAGGGCGAGAAACAGAGGTGCTGAAACAGTGTGGCTGAAACAGAGGGGCTGAAACAGAGGGGCTGAAACAGACGGCGAGAAACAGAGGGGCTGAAACAGAGGGGCTGAAACAGATGGCGAGAAACAGAGGGGCTGAAACAGAGGGGCTGAAACAGAGGGGCTGAAACAGAGGGGCTGAAACAGAGTTCGAGATACAGAGGTGCTGAAACAGAGGGGCTGAAACAGAGGGGCTGAAACAGAGGGTCTGCAACAGTGGGCGAGAAAGAGAGGGGCTGAAAGAGAGGGCGAGAAACAGAGGTGCTGAAACAGAGGGGGAGAAACAGAGGGGCTTAAACTGAGGGGCTGAAACAGAGGGGCTGAAACAGTGGGCGAGAAACAGAGGGCGAGAAACAGAGGGGCTTAAACAGAGGGGCTGAAACAGAGGGCGAGAAACAGAGGGCGAGAAACAGAGGGGCTGAAACATGGGGGCTGAAACAAAGGGACTGAAACAGAGGGGCTGAAACAGAGGGCGAGAAACAGAGGGGCTGAAACAGAGGGGCTGAAACAGAGGGGCTGAAACAGAGGGGCTGAAACAGAGGGCGAGAAACAGAGGGCGAGAAACAGAGAGCGAGAAACAGAGGGCGAGAAACAGAGGGGCTGAAACAGAGGGGCTGAAACAGAGGGGCTGATACAGAGGGGCTGAAACTGAGGGCGAGAAACAGAGGGCGAGAAACAGAGGGGCTGAAACAGAGGTGCTGATACAGAGGGGCTGAAACAGAGGGGCTGAAACAGAGGGCGAGAAACAGAGGGGCTGAAACAGAGGGGCTGAAACAGAGGGCGTGAAACAGAGGGGATGAAACAGAGGGGCTGAAACAGAGGGGCTGAATCAGAGGGACTGAAACAGAGGGGCTGAAACAGAAGGCGAGAAACAGAGGGGCTGAAACAGAGGGCGAGAAACAGAGGGGCTGAAACAGAGGGCGAGAAACAAAGGGCGAGAAACAGAGGTGCTGAAACAGTGTGGCTGAAACAGAGGGGCTGAAACAGAGGGGCTGAAACAGACGGCGAGAAACAGAGGGGCTGAAACAGAGGGGCTGAAACAGATGGCGAGAAACAGAGGGGCTGAAACAGAGGGGGTGAAACAGAGGGGCTGAAACAGAGGTCGAGATACAGAGGTGCTGAAACAGAGGGGCTGAAACAGAGGGTCTGCAACAGTGGGCGAGAAAGAGAGGGGCTGAAAGAGATTGCGAGAAACAGAGGTGCTGAAACAGAGGGGGAGAAACAGAGGGGCTGAAACTGAGGGGCTGAAACAGAGGGGCTGAAACAGAGGGCGAGAAACAGATGGCGAGAAACAGAGGGGCTTAAACAGAGGGGCTGAAACAGAGGGGCTGAAACTGAGGGCGAGAAACAGAGGGCGAGAAACAGAGGGCGAGAAACAGAGGGGCTGAAACAGAGGGGGTGAAACAGAGGGGCTGAAACAGAGGGCGAGAAACAGAGGGCGAGAAACAGAGAGCGAGAAACAGAGGGCAAGAAACAGATGCCGAGAAACAGAGGGCGAGAAACAGAGGGGCTGAAACAGAGGGGCTGAAACAGAGGGGCTGAAACAGAGGGGCTGAAACAGAGGGCGAGAAACAGTGGGCGAGAAACAGAGGGCGAGAAACAGAGGGGCTGAAACAGAGGGGCTGAAACAGAGGGGCTGAAACAGAGGGCGAGAAACAGTGGGCGAGAAACAGAGGGCTAGAAACAGAGGGCGAGAAACAGAGGGGCTGAAACAGAGGGGGTGAAACAGAGGGGCTGAAACAGAGGGACTGAAACAGAGGGGCTGAAACAGAGGGCGAGAAACAGAGGGGCTGTAACAGAGGGCGAGAAACAGAGGGGCTGAAACAGAGGGCGAGAAACAAAGGGCGAGAAACAGAGGTGCTGAAACAGAGGTGCTGAAACAGAGGGGCTGAAACAGAGGGGCTGAAACAGAGGGGCTGAAACCGAGGGCGAGAAACAGAGGGCGAGAAACAGAGGGGCTGAAACTGAGGGGCTGAAACAGAGGGCCTGAAATAGAGGGGCTGAAACAGAGGGGCTCAAACTGAGGGCGAGAAACAGAGGAGCTGAAACAGAGGGGCTGAAACAGAGGGGCTGAAACAGAGGGCGAGAAACAGATGGCGAGAAACAGAGGGTCTGAAACAGAGGGGCTGAAACAGAGGGCGAGAAACAGAGGAGCTGAAACAGAGGGGCTGAAACAGAGGGGCTGAAACAGAGGGCGAGAAACAGATGGCGAGAAACAGAGGGTCTGAAACAGAGGGGCGGAAACAGAGGGCGAGAAACAGAGGGGCTGAAACAGAGGGCGAGAAACAGAGGGGCTGAAACAGAGGGGCTGAAACAGATGGGCTGAAACAGAGGGTCTGCAACAGAGGGCGAGAAAGAGAGGGGCTGAAAGAGAGGGCGAGAAACAGAGGTGCTGAAACAGAGGACGAGAAACAGAGGGCCTGGAACTGAGGGGCTGAAACAGAGGGGCTGAAACAGATGGCGAGAAACAGAGGGCGAGAAACAGAGGAGCTGAAACAGAGGGGCTGAAACAGAGGGGCTGAAACAGAGGGCGAGAAACAGAGGGCGAGAAACAGAGGGCGAGAAACAGAGGGCGAGAAACAGAGGGGCTGAAACAGAGGGGCTGAAACAGAGGGGCTGAAACAGAGGGCGAGAAACAGAGGGCGAGAAACAGAGAGCGAGAAACAGACGGCGAGAAACAGAGGGCGAGAAACAGAGGGCGATAAACAGAGGGGCTGAAACAGAGGGGCTGAAACAGAGGGGCTGAAACAGAGGGGCTGAAACAGAGGGCGAGAAACAGAGGGCGAGAAACAGAGAGCGAGAAACAGAGGGCGAGAAACAGAGGGCGAGAAACAGAGGGCGATAAACAGAGGGGCTGAAACAGAGGGGCTGAAACAGAGGGGCTGAAACAGAGGGCGAGAAAGAGAGGGCGAGAAAGAGAGGGGCTGAAACAGAGGGGCTGAAACAGAGGGGCTGAAACTGAGGGCGAGAAACAGAGGGGCTGAAACAGAGGGGCTGAAACAGAGGGCGAGAAACAGAGGGGCTGAAACAGAGGGGCTGAAATAGAGGGGCTGAAACAAAGGGACTGAAACAGAGGGGCTGAAACAGAGGGCGAGAAACAGAGGGGCTGAAACAGAGGGGCTGAAACAGAGGGGCTGAAACAGAGGGGCTGAAACAGAGGGCGAGAAACAGAGGGCGAGAAACAGAGAGCGAGAAACAGAGGGCGAGAAACAGAGGGGCTGAAACAGAGGGGCTGAAACAGAGGGGCTGAAACTGAGGGGCTGAAACTGAGGGCGAGAAACAGAGGGCGAGAAACAGAGGGGCTGAAACAGAGGTGCTGATACAGAGGGGCTGAAACAGAGGGGCTTAAACAGAGGGCGAGAAACAGAGGGGCTGAAACAGAGGGGCTGAAACAGAGGGCATGAAACAGAGGGGCTGAAACAGAGGGGCTAAAACAGAGGGGCTGAATCAGAGGGACTGAAACAGAGGGGCTGAAACAGAGGGCGAGAAACAGAGGGGCTGAAACAGATGGCGAGAAACAGAGGGGCTGAAACAGAGGGCGAGAAACAAAGGGCGAGAAACAGAGGTGCTGAAACAGAGGGTCTGAAACAGAGGGGCTGAAACAGAGGGGCTGAAACAGACGGCGAGAAACAGAGGGGCTGAAACAGAGGGGCTGAAACAGATGGCGAGAAACAGAGGGGCTGAAACAGAGGGGCTGAAACAGAGGGGCTGAAACAGAGGGGCTGAAAAAGAGGGCGAGATACAGAGGTGCTGAAACAGAGGGGCTGAAACAGAGGGGCTGAAACAGAGGGTCTGCAACAGTGGGCGAGAAAGAGAGGGGCTGAAAGAGAGGGCGAGAAACAGTGGTGCTTAAACAGAGGGGGAGAAACAGAGGGTCTGAAACTGAGTGGCTGAAACAGAGGGGCTGAAACAGAGGGCGAGAAACAGATGGCGAGAAACAGAGGGGCTTAAACAGAGGGGCTGTAACAGAGGGCGAGAAACAGAGGGCGAGAAACAAAGGGCGAGAAACAGAGGGTGAGAAACAGAGGGGCTGAAACAGAGGGGCTGAAACAGAGGGGCTGAAACAGAGGGGCTGAAACAGAGGGGCTGAAACCGAGGGCGAGAAACAGTGGGCGAGAAACAGAGGGGCAGAAACAGAGGGGCTGAAACAAAGGGGCTGAAACAGAGGGGATGAAACTGAGGGCGAGAAACAGAGGGCGAGAAACAGAGGGCGAGAAACAGAGGGGCTGAAACAGAGGGGCTGAAACAGAGGGGCTGAAACAGAGGGCGAGAAACAGAAGGCGAGAAACAGAGAGCGAGAAACAGAGGGCAAGAAACAGATGGCGAGAAACAGAGGGCGAGAAACAGAGGGGCTGAAACAGAGGGGCTGAAACAGAGGGGCTGAAACAGAGGGGCTGAAACAGAGGGCGAGAAACAGTGGGCGAGAAACAGAGGGCGAGAAACAGAGGGGCTGAAACAGAGGGGCTGAAACAGAGGGCGAGAAACAGTGGGCGAGAAACAGTGGGCTAGAAACAGAGGGGCTGAAACAGAGGGCGAGAAACAGAGGGGCTGAAACAGAGGGGCTGAAACAGAGGGGCTGAAAAAGAGGGCGAGAAACAGAGGGGCTGAAACAGAGGGGCTGAAACAGAGGGGGAGAAACAGAGGGCGAGAAACAGAGGGCGAGAAACAGAGAGCGAGAAACAGAGGGCAAGAAACAGAGGGCGAGAAACAGAGGGCGAGAAACAGAGGGGCTGAAACAGAGGGGCTGAAACAGAGGGGTTGAAACAGAGGGGCTGAAACAGAGGGCGAGAAACAGTCGGCGAGAAACAGAGGGCGAGAAACAGAGGGGCTGAAACAGAGGGGCGGAAACAGAGGGGCTGAAACAGAGTCGAGAAACAGAGGGCGAGAAACAGATAGCGAGAAACAGAGGGCGAGAAACAGAGGGGCTGAAACAGAGGGGCTGAAACAGAGGGGCTGAAACAGAGGGGCTGAAACAGAGGGGCTGAAACAGAGGGCGAGAAACAGAGGGCGAGAAACAGAGATCGAGAAACACAGGGCGAGAAACAGAGGGCGAGAAACAGAGGGCGAGAAACAGAGGGCGAGAAACAGAGATCGAGAAACAGAGGGCGAGAAACAGAGGGCGAGAAACAGAGGGGCTGAAACAGAGGGGCTGAAACAGAGGGGCTGAAACAGAGGGCGAGAAACAGAGGGCGAGAAACAGAGGGGCTGAAACAGAGGGGCTGAAACAGAGGGGCTGAAACAGAGGGGCTGAAACAGAGGGCGAGAAACAGAGGGGCTGAAACAGAGGGGCTGAAACAGATGGCGAGAAACAGAGGGGCTGAAACAGTGGGCGAGAAACAGAGGGGCTGAAACAGAGGGCGAGAAACAGAGAAATAGAAACAGAGGGCGAGAAACAGAGGGGCTGAAACAGAGGGGCTGAAACAGAGGGGCTGAAACAGAGGGGCTGAAACAGATGGGCTGAAACAGAGGGGCTGAAACAGAGGGTCTGAAACAGTGGGCGAGAAACAGAGGGCGAGAAACAGAGGGCGAGAAACAGAGGGGCTGAAAGAGAGGGGCTGATACTGAGGGGCTGAAACAGACGGTCTGAAACATAGGGCGAGAAACAGAGGGGCTGAAACAGAGGGCGAGAAACAGAGGGGCAGAAACAGAGGGGCTTAAACAGAAGGGCTTTAAAAGAGGGGCTGAAACAGAGGGGCTGAAACAGAGGGGCTGAAACAGAGGGCGAGAAACAGAGGGGCTGAAACAGAGGGAGAGAAACAGACGGGCTGAAACCGAGGGCGAGAAACAGAGGGCGAGAAACAGAGGGGCTGAAACAGAGGGGCTGAAAAAGAGGAGCTGAAACAGAGGGGCTGAAACAGAGGGCGAGAAACAGAGGGCGAGAAACAGAGATCGAGAAACAGAGGGCGAGAAACAGAGGGCGAGAAACAGGAGGCGAGAAACAGAGGGGCTGGAACAGAGGGGCTGAAACAGAGGGGCTGAAACAGAGGGGCTGAAACAGAGAAAGAGAAACAGAGGGCGAGAAACAGAGGGGCTGAAACAGGGGGGCTGAAACAGAGGGGCTGAAACAGAGGGGCTGAAACAGATGGGCTGAAACAGAGGGGCTGAAACAGAGGGGCTGAAACAGTGGGCGAGAAACAGAGGGCGAGATACAGAGGGCGAGAAACAGAGGGCGAGAAACAGAGGGGCTGAAACAGAGGTGCCGATACTGAGGGGGTGAAACAGAGGGGCTGAAACAGAGGGCGAGAAACAGAGGGGCTGAAACAGATGGCGAGAAACAGAGGGGCTGAAACAGAGGGGCTGAAACAGAGGGGCTGAAACAGAAGGGCTGAAACAGAGGGCGAGAAACAGAGGGCGAGAAACAGAGAGCGAGAAACAGAGGGCGAGAAACAGAGGGCGAGAAACAGAGGGCGAGAAACAGAGGGGCTGAAACAGAGGGCGAGAAACAGAGGGGCTGAAACAGAGGGGCTGAAACAGAGGGGCTGAAACAGAGGGCGAGATACAGAGGGGCTGAAACAGAGGGCGAGAAACAGAGGGGCTGTAACAGAGGGCGAGAAACAGAGGGGCTGAAACAGAGGGCGAGAAACAAAGGGCGAGAAACAGAAGTGCTGAAACAGAGGGGCTGAAACAGAGGGGCTGAAACAGAGGGGCTGAAACAGAGGGCGAGATTCAGAGGGGCTGAAACAGAGGGGCTGAAACAGATGGCGAGAAACAGAGTGGCTGAAACAGAGGGGCTGAAACAGAGGGGCTGAAACAGAGGGGCTGAAACAGAGGGCGAGATACAGAGGGGCTGAAACAGAGGGGCTGAAACAGAGGGGCTGAAACAGAGGGTCTGCAACAGTGGGCGAGAAAGAGAGGTGCTGAAAGAGAGGGCGAGAAACAGAGGTGCTGAAACAGAGGGGGATAAACAGAGGGGCTGAAACTGAGGGGCTGAAACAGTGGGGCTGAAACAGAGGGCGAGAAACAGATGGCGAGAAACAGAGGGGTTTAAACAGAGGGGCTGAAACAGAGGGCGAGAAACAGAGGGGCTGAAACAGATGGCGAGAAACAGAGGGGCTGAAACAGAGGGGCTGAAACAGAGGGTCTGAAACAGAGGGGCTGAAACAGAGGGCGAGAAACAGAGAGCGAGAAACAGAGGGCGAGAAACAGAGGGCGAGAAACAGAGAACGAGAAACAGAGGGGCTGAAACACAGGGTTTGAAACAGAGGGGCTGATACAGAGGGGCTAAAACAGAGGGGCTGAAACAGTGGGCGAGAAACAGAGGGGCTGAAACAGAGGGGCTGAAACAGAGGGGCTGAAACAGAGGGGGTGAAACATAGGGGCTGAAACAGAGGGACTGAAACAGAGGGGCTGAAACAGAGGGCGAGAAACAGAGGGGCTGTTACAGATGGCGAGAAACAGAGGGGCTGAAACAGAGGGCGAGAAACAAAGGGCGAGAAACAGAGGTGCTGAAACAGAGGGGCTGAAACAGAGGGGCTGAAACAGAGGGGCTGAAACAGAGGGCGAGAAACTGAGGGGCTGAAACAGAGGGGCTGAAACAGATGGCGAGAAACACAGGGGCTGAAACAGAGGGGCTGAAACAGAGGGGCTGAAACAGAGGGGCTGAAACAGAGGGCGAGATACAGAGGGGCAGAAACAGAGGGGCTGAAACAGAGGGGCTGAAACAGAGGGTCTGCAACAGTGGGCGAGAAAGATAGGGGCTGAAAGAGAGGGCGAGAAACAGCGGTGCTGAAACAGAGGGGGAGAAACAGAGGGGCTGAAACTGAGCGGCTGAAACAGAGGGGCTGAAACAGAGGGCGAGAAACAGATGGCGTGAAACAGAGGGGCTTAAACAGAGGGGCTGAAACAGAGGGCGAGAAACAGAGGGCGAGAAACAAAGGGCGAGAAACAGAGGGCGAGAAACAGAGGGGCTGAAACAGAGGGGCTGAAACAGAGGGGCTGAAACAGAGGGGTTGAAACAGAGGGCTTGAAACAGAGGGCGAGAAACAGTGGGCGAGAAACAGAGGGGCAGAAACAGAGGGGCAGAAACAAAGGGGCTGAAACAGAGGGGCTGAAACTGATGGCGAGAAACAGAGGGCGAGAAACAGAGGGCGATAAACAGAGGGGCTGAAACAAAGGGGCTGAAACAGAGGGGCTGAAACAGAGGGCGAGAAACAGTGGGCGAGAAACAGAGGGCGAGAAACAGAGGGTGCTGAAACAGAGGGGCTGAAACAGAGGGGCTCAAACAGAGGGCGAGAAACAGTGGGCGAGAAACAGATGGCGAGAAACAGTGGGCGAGAAACAGAGGGGCAGAAACAGAGGGGCTGAAACAAAGGGGCTGAATCAGAGGGGATGAAACAGAGGGCGAGAAACAGTGGGCGAGAAACAGAGGGCGAGAAACAGAGGGGCTGAAACAGAGGGGCTGAAACAGAGGGGCTGAAACAGAGGGCGAGAAACAGTGGGCGAGAAACAGAGGGCGAGAAACAGAGGGGCTGAAACAGAGGGCGAGAAACAGAGGGGCTGAAACAGAGGGGCTGAAACAGAGGGGCTGAAACAGAGGGCGAGAAACAGTGGGCGAGAAACAGAGGGGCAGAAACAGAGGGGCTGAAACAAAGGGGCTGAAACAGAGGGGCTGAAACTGAGGGCGAGAAACAGAGGGCGAGAAACAGAGGGCGAGAAACAGAGGGGCTGAAACAGAGGGGGTGAAACAGAGGGGCTGAAACAGAGGGCGAGAAACAGAGGGCGAGAAACAGAGAGCGAGAAACAGAGGGCAAGAAACAGATGGCGAGAAACAGAGGGCGAGATACAGAGGGGCTGAAACAGAGGTGCTGAAACAGAGGGGCTGAAACAGAGGGGCTGAAACAGAGGGCGAGAAACAGTGGGCGAGAAACAGAGGGCGAGAAACAGAGGGGCTGCAACAGAGGGGCTGAAACAGAGGGCGAGAAACAGTGGGCGAGAAACAGAGGGCTAGAAACAGAGGGCGAGAAACAGAGTGGCTGAAACAGAGGGGCTGACACAGAGGGGCTGAAACAGAGGGACTGAAACAGAGGGGCTGAAACAGATGGCGAGAAACAGAGGGGCTGTAACAGAGGGCGAGAAACAGAGGGGCTGAAACAGAGGGCGAGAAACAAAGGGCGAGAAACAGAGGTGCTGAAACAGAGGGGCTGAAACAGAGGGGCTGAAACAGAGGGGCTGAAACAGAGGGGCTGAAACCGAGGGCTAGAAACAGAGGGCGAGAAACAGAGGGGCTGAAACTGAGGGGCTGAAACAGAGGGCCTGAAATAGAGGGGCTGAAACAGAGGGGCTCAAACTGAGGGCGAGAAACAGAGGAGCTGAAACAGAGGGGCTGAAACAGAGGGGCTGAAACAGAGAGCGAGAAACAGATGGCGAGAAACAGAGGGGCTGAAACAGAGGGGCTGAAACAGAGGGGCTGAAACAGAGGGGCTGAAATAGAGGGGCTGCAACAGAGGGCGAGAAACAGAGCGGCGGAAACAGAGGGCGAGAAACAGAGGGGCTGAAACAGAGGGCGAGAAACAGAGGGGCTGAAACAGAGGGGCTGAAACAGATGGGCTGAAACAGAGGGTCTGCAACAGAGGGCGAGAAAGAGAGGGGCTGAAAGAGAGGGCGAGAAACTGAGGTGCTGAAACAGAGGACGAGAAACAGAGGGCCTGGAACTGAGGGGCTGAAACAGAGGGGCTGAAACAGAGGGCGAGAAACAGAGGGCGAGAAACAGAGGGGCTGAAACAGAGGGGCTGAAACAGAGGGGCTGAAACAGAGGGCGAGAAACAGAGGGCGAGAAACAGAGGGGCTGAAACAGAGGGGCTGAAACAGAGGGGCTGAAACAGAGGGGCTGAAACAGAGGGCGAGAAACAGTGGGCGAGAAACAGAGGGCGAGAAACAGAGGGGCTGAAACAGAGGGCGAGAAACAGAGGGGCTGAAACAGAGGGGCTGAAACAGAGGGGCTGAAACAGAGGGGCTGAAACAGAGGGGCTGAAACAGAGGGCGAGAAACAGAGGGCGAGAAACAGAGAGCGAGAAACAGAGGGCAAGAAACAGAGGGCGAGAAAGAGAGGGCGAGAAACAGAGGGGCTGAAACAGAGGGGCTGAAACAGAGGGGCTGAAACAGAGGTGCTGAAACAGAGGGCGAGAAACAGTCGGCGAGAAACAGAGGGCGAGAAACAGAGGGGCTGAAACAGAGGGGCTGAAACAGAGGGGCTGAAACAGAGGGCGAGAAACAGAGGGCGAGAAACAGAGAGCGAGAAACAGAGGGCGAGAAACAGAGGGCGAGAAACAGAGGGCGAGAAACAGAGGGGCTGAAACAGAGGGGCTGAAACAGAGGGGCTGAAACAGAGGGCGAGAAACAGAGGGCGAGAAACAGAGAGCGAGAAACAGAGGGCGAGAAACAGAGGGCGAGAAACAGAGGGGCTGAAACAGAGGGGCTGAAACAGAGGGGCTGAAACAGAGGGGCTGAAACAGAGGGGCTGAAACAGAGGGCGAGAAACAGAGGGCGAGAAACAGAGGGCGAGAAACAGAGAGCGAGAAACAGAGGGCGAGAAACAGAGGGGCTGAAACAGAGGGGCTGAAACAGAGGGGCTGAAAAGGAGGGTGAGAAACAGAGGGGCTGAAACAGTGGGGCTGAAACAGATGGCGAGAAACAGAGGGGCTGAAACTGTGGGCGAGAAACAGAGGGGCTGAAACAGAGGGCGAGAAACAGAGAAATAGAAACAGAGGGCGAGAAACAGAGGGGCTGAAACAGAGGGGCTGAAACAGAGGGGCTGAAACAGAGGGGCTGAAACAGATGGGCTGAAACAGAGGGGCTGAAACAGAGGGGCTTAAACAGTGGGCGAGAAACAGAGGGCGAGAAACAGAGGGCGAGAAACAGAGGGCGAGAAACAGAGGGGCTGAAAGAGAGGGGCTGATACTGAGGGGCTGAAACAGAGAGTCTGAAACTGAGGGTCTGAAACAGAGGGGATGAAACAGAGGGCGAGAAACAGAGGGGCTGAAACAGAGGGCGAGAAACAGAGGGTCTGAAACCGAGGGCGAGAAACAGAGGGCGAGAAACAGAGGGGCTGAAACAGAGGGGCTGAAACAGAGGAGCTGAAACAGAGGGGCTGAAACAGAGGGGATGAAACAGAGGGCGAGAAACAGAGGGGCTGAAACAGAGGTGCTGAAACAGAGGGACTGAAACAGAGGGCGAGATACAGAGGGCGAGAAACAGAGGGAGAGAAACAGAGGGGCTGAAACAGAGGGGCTGAAACAGAGGGGCTGAAACAGAGGGCGAGAAACAGTGGGCGAGAAACAGAGAGCGAGAAACAGAGGGCGAGAAACAGAGGGCGAGAAACAGAGGGCGAGAAACAGAGGGGCTGAAACAGAGGGGCTGAAACAGAGGGGATGAAACAGAGGGGCTGAAACAGAGGGGCTGAAACAGAGGGGCTGAAACAGAGGGCGAGAAACAGAGGGCGAGAAACAAAGAGCGAGAAACAGAGGCTGAGAAACAAGGGGCGAGAAACAGAGGGCGAGAAACAGAGGGGCTGAAACTGAGGGGCTGAAACAGAGGGCGAGAAACAGAGGGGCTGAAACCCAGGGCGAGAAACAGAGGGCGAGAAACAGAGGGGCTGAAACAGAGGGGCTGAAACAGAGGAGCTGAAACAGAGGGGCTGAAACAGAGGGGCTGAAACAGAGGGCGAGAAACAGAGGGCGAGAAACAGAGGGCGAGAAACAGAGGGGCTGAAACAGAGGGGGTGAAACAGAGGGCGAGAAACAGTGGGCGAGAAACAGAGGGCGAGAAACAGAGGGGCTGAAACAGAGGGGCTGAAACAGAGGGGCTGAAACAGAGGGCGAGAAACAGTGGGCGAGAAACAGAGGGCGAGAAACAGAGGGGCTGAAACAGAGGGCGAGAAACAGAGGGGCTGAAACAGAGGGGCTGAAACAGAGGGGCTGAAACAGAGGGCGAGAAACAGTGGGCGAGAAACAGAGGGGCAGAAACAGAGGGGCTGAAACAAAGGGGCTGAAACAGAGGGGCTGAAACTGAGGGCGAGAAACAGAGGGCGAGAAACAGAGGGCGAGAAACAGAGGGGCTGAAACAGAGGGGGTGAAACAGAGGGGCTGAAACAGAGGGCGAGAAACAGAGGGCGAGAAACAGAGAGCGAGAAACAGAGGGCAAGAAACAGATGGCGAGAAACAGAGGGCGAGATACAGAGGGGCTGAAACAGAGGTGCTGAAACAGAGGGGCTGAAACAGAGGGGCTGAAACAGAGGGCGAGAAACAGTGGGCGAGAAACAGAGGGCGAGAAACAGAGGGGCTGCAACAGAGGGGCTGAAACAGAGGGCGAGAAACAGTGGGCGAGAAACAGAGGGCTAGAAACAGAGGGCGAGAAACAGAGTGGCTGAAACAGAGGGGCTGACACAGAGGGGCTGAAACAGAGGGACTGAAACAGAGGGGCTGAAACAGATGGCGAGAAACAGAGGGGCTGTAACAGAGGGCGAGAAACAGAGGGGCTGAAACAGAGGGCGAGAAACAAAGGGCGAGAAACAGAGGTGCTGAAACAGAGGGGCTGAAACAGAGGGGCTGAAACAGAGGGGCTGAAACAGAGGGGCTGAAACCGAGGGCTAGAAACAGAGGGCGAGAAACAGAGGGGCTGAAACTGAGGGGCTGAAACAGAGGGCCTGAAATAGAGGGGCTGAAACAGAGGGGCTCAAACTGAGGGCGAGAAACAGAGGAGCTGAAACAGAGGGGCTGAAACAGAGGGGCTGAAACAGAGAGCGAGAAACAGATGGCGAGAAACAGAGGGGCTGAAACAGAGGGGCTGAAACAGAGGGGCTGAAACAGAGGGGCTGAAATAGAGGGGCTGCAACAGAGGGCGAGAAACAGAGCGGCGGAAACAGAGGGCGAGAAACAGAGGGGCTGAAACAGAGGGCGAGAAACAGAGGGGCTGAAACAGAGGGGCTGAAACAGATGGGCTGAAACAGAGGGTCTGCAACAGAGGGCGAGAAAGAGAGGGGCTGAAAGAGAGGGCGAGAAACTGAGGTGCTGAAACAGAGGACGAGAAACAGAGGGCCTGGAACTGAGGGGCTGAAACAGAGGGGCTGAAACAGAGGGCGAGAAACAGAGGGCGAGAAACAGAGGGGCTGAAACAGAGGGGCTGAAACAGAGGGGCTGAAACAGAGGGCGAGAAACAGAGGGCGAGAAACAGAGGGGCTGAAACAGAGGGGCTGAAACAGAGGGGCTGAAACAGAGGGGCTGAAACAGAGGGCGAGAAACAGTGGGCGAGAAACAGAGGGCGAGAAACAGAGGGGCTGAAACAGAGGGCGAGAAACAGAGGGGCTGAAACAGAGGGGCTGAAACAGAGGGGCTGAAACAGAGGGGCTGAAACAGAGGGGCTGAAACAGAGGGCGAGAAACAGAGGGCGAGAAACAGAGAGCGAGAAACAGAGGGCAAGAAACAGAGGGCGAGAAAGAGAGGGCGAGAAACAGAGGGGCTGAAACAGAGGGGCTGAAACAGAGGGGCTGAAACAGAGGTGCTGAAACAGAGGGCGAGAAACAGTCGGCGAGAAACAGAGGGCGAGAAACAGAGGGGCTGAAACAGAGGGGCTGAAACAGAGGGGCTGAAACAGAGGGCGAGAAACAGAGGGCGAGAAACAGAGAGCGAGAAACAGAGGGCGAGAAACAGAGGGCGAGAAACAGAGGGCGAGAAACAGAGGGGCTGAAACAGAGGGGCTGAAACAGAGGGGCTGAAACAGAGGGCGAGAAACAGAGGGCGAGAAACAGAGAGCGAGAAACAGAGGGCGAGAAACAGAGGGCGAGAAACAGAGGGGCTGAAACAGAGGGGCTGAAACAGAGGGGCTGAAACAGAGGGGCTGAAACAGAGGGGCTGAAACAGAGGGCGAGAAACAGAGGGCGAGAAACAGAGGGCGAGAAACAGAGAGCGAGAAACAGAGGGCGAGAAACAGAGGGGCTGAAACAGAGGGGCTGAAACAGAGGGGCTGAAAAGGAGGGTGAGAAACAGAGGGGCTGAAACAGTGGGGCTGAAACAGATGGCGAGAAACAGAGGGGCTGAAACAGTGGGCGAGAAACAGAGGGGCTGAAACAGAGGGCGAGAAACAGAGAAATAGAAACAGAGGGCGAGAAACAGAGGGGCTGAAACAGAGGGGCTGAAACAGAGGGGCTGAAACAGAGGGGCTGAAACAGATGGGCTGAAACAGAGGGGCTGAAACAGAGGGGCTTAAACAGTGGGCGAGAAACAGAGGGCGAGAAACAGAGGGCGAGAAACAGAGGGCGAGAAACAGAGGGGCTGAAAGAGAGGGGCTGATACTGAGGGGCTGAAACAGAGAGTCTGAAACTGAGGGTCTGAAACAGAGGGGATGAAACAGAGGGCGAGAAACAGAGGGGCTGAAACAGAGGGCGAGAAACAGAGGGTCTGAAACCGAGGGCGAGAAACAGAGGGCGAGAAACAGAGGGGCTGAAACAGAGGGGCTGAAACAGAGGAGCTGAAACAGAGGGGCTGAAACAGAGGGGATGAAACAGAGGGCGAGAAACAGAGGGGCTGAAACAGAGGTGCTGAAACAGAGGGACTGAAACAGAGGGCGAGATACAGAGGGCGAGAAACAGAGGGAGAGAAACAGAGGGGCTGAAACAGAGGGGCTGAAACAGAGGGGCTGAAACAGAGGGCGAGAAACAGTGGGCGAGAAACAGAGAGCGAGAAACAGAGGGCGAGAAACAGAGGGCGAGAAACAGAGGGCGAGAAACAGAGGGGCTGAAACAGAGGGGCTGAAACAGAGGGGATGAAACAGAGGGGCTGAAACAGAGGGGCTGAAACAGAGGGGCTGAAACAGAGGGCGAGAAACAGAGGGCGAGAAACAAAGAGCGAGAAACAGAGGCTGAGAAACAAGGGGCGAGAAACAGAGGGCGAGAAACAGAGGGGCTGAAACTGAGGGGCTGAAACAGAGGGCGAGAAACAGAGGGGCTGAAACCCAGGGCGAGAAACAGAGGGCGAGAAACAGAGGGGCTGAAACAGAGGGGCTGAAACAGAGGAGCTGAAACAGAGGGGCTGAAACAGAGGGGCTGAAACAGAGGGCGAGAAACAGAGGGCGAGAAACAGAGGGCGAGAAACAGAGGGGCTGAAACAGAGGGGGTGAAACAGAGGGGCTGAAACAGAGGGCGAGAAACAGAGGGCGAGAAACAGAGAGCGAGAAACAGAGGGCAAGAAACAGATGGCGAGAAACAGAGGGCGAGAAACAGAGGGGCTGAAACAGAGGGGCTGAAACAGAGGGGCTGAAACAGAGGGGCTGAAACAGAGGGCGAGAAACAGTGGGCGAGAAACAGAGGGCGAGAAACAGAGGGGCTGAAACAGAGGGGCTGAAACAGAGGGCGAGAAACAGAGGGCGAGAAACAGAGGGGCTGAAACAGTGGGGCTGAAACAGAGGGGCTGAAACAGAGGGACTGAAACAGAGGGGCTGAAACAGATGGCGAGAAACAGAGGGGCTGTAACAGAGGGCGAGAAACAGAGGGGCTGAAACAGAGGGCGAGAAACAAAGGGCGAGAAACAGAGGTGCTGAAACAGAGGGGCTGAAACAGAGGGGCTGAAACAGAGGGGCTGAAACAGAGGGGCTGAAACCGAGGGCTAGAAACAGAGGGCGAGAAACAGAGGGGCTGAAACTGAGGGGCTGAAACAGAGGGCCTGAAATAGAGGGGCTGAAACAGAGGGGCTCAAACTGAGGGCGAGAAACAGAGGAGCTGAAACAGAGGGGCTGAAACAGAGGGGCTGAAACAGAGGGCGAGAAACAGATGGCGAGAAACAGAGGGTCTGAAACAGAGGGGCTGAAACAGAGGGGCTGAAACAGAGGGGCTGAAATAGAGGGGCTGCAACAGAGGGCGAGAAACAGAGGGGCGGAAACAGAGGGCGAGAAACAGAGGGGCTGAAACAGAGGGCGAGAAACAGAGGGGCTGAAACAGAGGGGCTGAAACAGATGGGCTGAAACAGAGGGTCTGCAACAGAGGGCGAGAAAGAGAGGGGCTGAAAGAGAGGGCGAGAAACTGATGTGCTGAAACAGAGGACGAGAAACAGAGGACCTGGAACTGAGGGGCTGAAACAGAGGGGCTGAAACAGAGGGCGAGAAACAGAGGGCGAGAAACAGAGGGGCTGAAACAGAGGGGCTGAAACAGAGGGGCTGAAACAGAGGGCGAGAAACAGAGGGCGAGAAACAGAGGGGCTGAAACAGAGGGGCTGAAACAGAGGGGCTGAAACAGAGGGCGAGAAACAGTGGGCGAGAAACAGAGGGCGAGAAACAGAGGGGCTGAAACAGAGGGCGAGAAACAGAGGGGCTGAAACAGAGGGGCTGAAACAGAGGGGCTGAAAAAGAGGGCGAGAAACAGAGGGCGAGAAACAGAGAGCGAGAAACAGAGGGCAAGAAACAGAGGGCGAGAAAGAGAGGGCGAGAAACAGAGGGGCTGAAACAGAGGGGCTGAAACAGAGGGGCTGAAACAGAGGTGCTGAAACAGAGGGCGAGAAACAGTCGGCGAGAAACAGAGGGCGAGAAACAGAGGGGCTGAAACAGAGGGGCTGAAACAGAGGGGCTGAAACAGAGGGCGAGAAACAGAGGGCGAGAAACAGAGAGCGAGAAACAGAGGGCGAGAAACAGAGGGCTTGAAACAGAGGGCGAGAAACAGAGGGGCTGAAACAGAGGGGATGAAACAGAGGGGCTGAAACAGAGGGCGAGAAACAGAGGGCGAGAAACAGAGAGCGAGAAACAGAGGGCGAGAAACAGAGGGCGAGAAACAGAGGGGCTGAAACAGAGGGGCTGAAACAGAGGGGCTGAAACAGAGGGGCTGAAACAGAGGGCGAGAAACAGAGGGCGAGAAACAGAGGGCGAGAAACAGAGGGCGAGAAAGAGAGGGCGAGAAACAGAGGGCGAGAAACAGAGGGGCTGAATCAGAGAGCGAGAAACAGAGGGCGAGAAACAGAGGGGCTGAAACAGAGGGGCTGAAAAAGAGGGGCTGAAAAGGAGGGTGAGAAACAGAGGGGCTGAAACAGAGGGGCTGAAACAGATGGCGAGAAACAGAGGGGCTGAAACAGTGGGCGAGAAACAGAGGGGCTGAAACAGAGGGCGAGAAACAGAGAAATCGAAACAGAGGGCGAGAAACAGAGGGGCTGAAACAGAGGGGCTGAAACAGAGGGGCTGAAACAGAGGGGCTGAAACAGATGGGCTGAAACAGAGGGGCTGAAACAGAGGGGCTTAAACAGTGGGCGAGAAACAGAGGGCGAGAAACAGAGGGCGAGAAACAGAGGGCGAGAAACAGAGGGCGAGAAACAGAGGGGCTGAAAGAGAGGGGCTGATACTGAGGGGCTGAAACAGAGAGTCTGAAACTGAGGGTCTGAAACAGAGGGGATGAAACAGAGGGCGAGAAACAGAGGGGCTGAAACAGAGGGCGAGAAACAGAGGGTCTGAAACCGAGGGCGAGAAACAGAGGGCGAGAAACAGAGGGGCTGAAACAGAGGGGCTGAAACAGAGGAGCTGAAACAGAGGGGCTGAAACAGAGGGGATGAAACAGAGGGCGAGAAACAGAGGGGCTGAAACAGAGGTGCTGAAACAGAGGGACTGAAACAGAGGGCGAGATACAGAGGGCGAGAAACAGAGGGAGAGAAACAGAGGGGCTGAAACAGAGGGGCTGAAACAGAGGGGCTGAAACAGAGGGCGAGAAACAGTGGGCGAGAAACAGAGAGCGAGAAACAGAGGGCGAGAAACAGAGGGCGAGAAACAGAGGGCGAGAAACAGAGGGTCTGAAACAGAGGGGCTGAAACAGAGGGGATGAAACAGAGGGGCTGAAACAGAGGGGCTGAAACAGAGTGGCTGAAACAGAGGGCGAGAAACAGAGGGCGAGAAACAAAGAGCGAGAAACAGAGGCTGAGAAACAAGGGGCGAGAAACAGAGGGCGAGAAACAGAGGGGCTGAAACAGAGGGGCTGAAACAGAGGGCGAGAAACAGAGGGGCTGAAACCCAGGGCGAGAAACAGAGGGCGAGAAACAGAGGGGCTGAAACAGAGGGGCTGAAACAGAGGAGCAGAAACAGAGGGGCTGAAACAGAGGGGCTGAAACAGAGGGCGAGAAACAGTGGGCGTGAAACAGAGGGCGAGAAACAGAGGGGCTGAAACAGAGGGGCTGAAACAGAGGGGCTGAAACAGAGGGCGAGAAACAGAGGGCGAGAAACAGAGAGCGAGAAACAGAGGGCGAGAAACAGAGGGCGAGAAACAGAGGGCGAGAAACAGAGGGGCTGAAACAGAGGGGCTGAAACAGAGGGGATGAAACAGAGGGGCTGAAACAGAGGGGCTGAAACAGAGGGGCTGAAACAGAGGGCGAGAAACAGAGGGCGAGAAACAAAGAGCGAGAAACAGAGGGCGAGAAACAGAGGGCGAGAAACAGAGGGCGAGAAACAGAGGGGCTGAAACAGACGGGCTGAAACAGAGGGGCTGAAACAGAGGGCGAGAAGCAGAGGGCGAGAAACAGAGGGCGAGAAACAGAGGGGCTGAAACAGAGTGGCTGAAAAAGAGGGGCTGAAATAGAGGGACTGAAACAGTGGGCGAGAAACAGAGGGGCTGAAACAGAGGGGCTGAAACAGAGGGGCTGAAACAGAGGGGCTGAAACAGAGGGGCTGAAACAGAGGGACCGAAACAGAGGGGCTGAAACAGAGGGCGAGAAACAGAGGGGCTGAAACAGAGGGCGAGAAACAGAGGGGCTGAAACAGAGGGCGTGAAACAAAGGGCGAGAAACAGAGGTGCTGAAACAGTGGGGCTGAAACAGAGGGGCTGAAACAGAGGGGCTGAAACAGAGGGGCTGAAACAGAGGGCGAGAAACAGAGGGGCTGAAACAGAGGGCGAGAAACAGAGGGGCTGAAACAGAGGGGCTGAAACAGAGGGGCTGAAACAGAGGGGCTGAAACAGAGGGCGAGAAAGAGAGGGGCTGAAAGAGAGGGCGAGAAACAGAGGTGCTGAAACAGAGGGCGAGAAACAGAGGGGCTGGAACTGAGGGGCTGAAACAGAGGGGCTGAAACAGAAGGCGAGAAACAGAGGGCGAGAAACAGAGGGGCTGAAACAGAGGGGCTGAAACAGAGGGGCTGAAACAGAGGGCGTGAAACAGAGGGCGAGAAACAGAGGGCGAGAAACAGAGGGCGAGAAACAGAGGGGCTGAAACAGAGGGGCTGAAACAGAGGGGCTGAAACAGAGGGGCTGAAACAGAGGGGCTGAAACAGAGGGGCTGAAATAGAAGGCGAGAAACAGTGGGCGAGAAACAGAGGGGCTGAAACAGAGGGGCTGAAACAAAGGGGCTGAAACAGAGGGGCTGAAACTGAGGGCGAGAAACAGAGGGCGAGAAACAGAGGGCGAGAAACAGAGGGGCTGAAACAGAGGGGCTGAAACAGAGGGGCTGAAACAGAGGGCGAGAAACAGAGGGCGAGAAACAGAGAGCGAGAAACAGAGGGCAAGAAACAGAGGGCGAGAAACAGAGGGCGAGAAACAGAGGAGCTGAAACAGAGGGTCTAAAACAGAGGGGCTGAAACAGAGGGGCAGAAACAGAGGCGAGAAACAGTGGGCGAGAAACAGAGGGCGAGAAACAGAGGGGCTGAAACAGAGGGGCTGAATATAAGGGTTGAAACAGAGGGCGAGAAACAAAGGGCGAGAAACAGAGAGCGAGAAACAGAGGGCGAGAAACAGAGGGCGAGAAACAGGGGGCGATAAACAGAGGGGCTGAAACAGAGGGGCTGAAACAGAGGGGCTGAAACAGAGGGGCTGAAACAGAGGGGCTGAAACAGAGGGCGAGAAACAGAGGGCGAGAAACAGAGAGCGAGAAACAGAGGGCGAGAAACAGAGGGCGAGAAACAGACGGCGAGAAACAGAGGGGCTGAAACAGAGGGGCTGAAACAGAGGGGCTGAAACAGAGGGGCTGAAACAGAGGGGCTGAAACAGAGGGCGAGAAACAGAGGGCGAGAAACAGAGAGCGAGAAACAGAGGGCGAGAAACAGAGGGCGAGAAACACACGGCGAGAAACAGAGGGGCTGAAACAGAGGGGCTGAAACAGAGGGCAAGAAAGAGAGGGCGAGAAACAGAGGGGCTGAAACAGAGTGGCTGAAACAGAGGGGCTGAAACAGAGGGGCTGAAACTGAGGGCGAGAAACAGAGGGGCTGAAACAGAGGGGCTGAAACAGAGGGCGAGAAACAGAGGGGCTGAAATAGAGGGGCTGAAACAGAGGGGCTGAAACAAAGGGACTGAAACAGAGGGGCTGAAACAGAGGGCGAGAAACAGAGGGAAAGAAACACAGGGCGAGAAACAGAGGGGCTGAAACAGAGGGGCTGAAACAGACAGGCTGAAACAGAGGGGCTGAAACAGAGGGCGAGAAACAGAGGGCGAGAAACAGAGAGCGAGAAACAGAGGGCGAGAAACAGAGGGCGAGAAACAGAGGGCGAGAAACAGAGGGGCTGAAACAGAGGGGCTGAAACAGAGGGGCTGAAACAGAGGGCGAGAAACAGAGGGCGGGAAACAGAGAGCGAGAAACAGAGGGCGAGAAACAGAGGGCGAGAAACAGAGGGGCTGAAACAGAGGGGCTGAAACAGAGGGGCTGAAACAGAGGGCGAGAAACAGAGGGCGAGAAACAGAGGGCGAGAAACAGAGGGCGAGAAACAGAGGGCGAGAAACAGAGGGCGAGAAACAGAGGGGCTGAATCAGAGAGCGAGAAACCGAGGGCGAGAAACAGAGGGGCTGAAACAGAGGGGCTGAAAAAGAGGGGCTGAAAAGGAGGGTGAGAAACAGAGGGGCTGAAACAGAGGGGCTGAAACAGATGGCGAGAAACAGAGGGGCTGAAACAGTGGGCGAGAAACAGAGGGGCTGAAACAGAGGGCGAGAAACAGAGAGCGAGAAACAGAGGGCGAGAAACAGAGGGGCTGAAACAGAGGGGCTGAAACAGAGGGGCTGAAACAGAGGGGCTGAAACAGATGGGCTGAAACAGAGGGGCTGAAACAGAGGGGCTTAAACAGTGGGCGAGAAACAGAGGGCGAGAAACAGAGGGCGAGAAACAGAGGGCGAGAAACAGAGGGGCTGAAAGAGAGGGGCTGATACTGAGGGGCTGAAACAGAGAGTCTGAAACTGAGGGTCTGAAACAGAGGGGATGAAACAGAGGGCGAGAAACAGAGGGGCTGAAACAGAGGGCGAGAAACAGAGGGTCTGAAACCGAGGGCGAGAATCAGAGGGCGAGAAACAGAGGGGCTGAAACAGAGGGGCTGAAACAGAGGAGCTGAAACAGAGGGGCTGAAACAGAGGGGATGAAACAGAGGGCGAGAAACAGAGGGGCTGAAACAGAGGTGCTGAAACAGAGGGACTGAAACAGAGGGCGAGATACAGAGGGCGAGAAACAGAGGGAGAGAAACAGAGGGGCTGAAACAGAGGGGCTGAAACAGAGGGGCTGAAACAGAGGGCGAGAAACAGTGGGCGAGAAACAGAGAGCGAGAAACAGAGGGCGAGAAACAGAGGGCGAGAAACAGAGGGCGAGAAACAGAGGGGCTGAAACAGAGGGGCTGAAACAGAGGGGATGAAACAGAGGGGCTGAAACAGAGGGGCTGAAACAGAGGGGCTGAAACAGAGGGCGAGAAACAGAGGGCGAGAAACAAAGAGCGAGAAACAGAGGCTGAGAAACAAGGGGCGAGAAACAGAGGGCGAGAAACAGAGGGGCTGAAACAGAGGGGCTGAAACAGAGGGCGAGAAACAGAGGGGCTGAAACCCAGGGCGAGAAACAGAGGGCGAGAAACAGAGGGGCTGAAACAGAGGGGCTGAAACAGAGGAGCAGAAACAGAGGGGCTGAAACAGAGGGGCTGAAACAGAGGGCGAGAAACAGTGGGCGTGAAACAGAGGGCGAGAAACAGAGGGGCTGAAACAGAGGGGCTGAAACAGAGGGGCTGAAACAGAGGGCGAGAAACAGAGGGCGAGAAACAGAGTGCGAGAAACAGAGGGCGAGAAACAGAGGGCGAGAAACAGAGGGCGAGAAACAGAGGGGCTGAAACAGAGGGGCTGAAACAGAGGGGATGAAACAGAGGGGCTGAAACAGAGGGCGAGAAACAGAGGGCGAGAAACAAAGAGCGAGAAACAGAGGGCGAGAAACAGAGGGCGAGAAACAGAGGGCGAGAAACAGAGGGGCTGAAACAGACGGGCTGAAACAGAGGGGCTGAAACAGAGGGCGAGAAGCAGAGGGCGAGAAACAGAGGGCGAGAAACAGAGGGGCTGAAACAGAGTGGCTGAAAAAGAGGGGCTGAAACAGAGGGGCTGAAACAGTGGGCGAGAAACAGAGGGGCTGAAACAGAGGGGCTGAAACAGAGGGGCTGAAACAGAGGGGCTGAAACAGAGGGGCTGAAACAGAGGGACTGAAACAGAGGGGCTGAAACAGAGGGCGAGAAACAGAGGGGCTGAAACAGAGGGCGAGAAACAGAGGGGCTGAAACAGAGGGCGTGAAACAAAGGGCGAGAAACAGAGGTGCTGAAACAGTGGGGCTAAAACAGAGGGGCTGAAACAGAGGGGCTGAAACAGAGGGGCTGAAACAGAGGGCGAGAAACAGAGGGGCTGAAACAGGGGGCGAGAAACAGAGGGGCTGAAACAGAGGGGCTGAAACAGAGGGGCTGAAACAGAGGGTCTGCAACAGAGGGCGAGAAAGAGAGGGGCTGAAAGAGAGGGCGAGAAACAGAGGTGCTGAAACAGAGGGCGAGAAACAGAGGGGCTGGAACTGAGGGGCTGAAACAGAGGGGCTGAAACAGAGGGCGAGAAACAGAGGGCGAGAAACAGAGGGGCTGAAACAGAGGGGCTGAAACAGAGGGGCTGAAACAGAGGGCGTGAAACAGAGGGCGAGAAACAGAGGGCGAGAAACAGAGGGCGAGAAACAGAGGGGCTGAAACAGAGGGGCTGAAACAGAGGGGCTGAAACAGAGGGGCTGAAACAGAGGGGCTGAAACAGAGGGGCTGAAATAGAAGGCGAGAAACAGTGGGCGAGAAACAGAGGGGCTGAAACAGAGGGGCTGAAACAAAGGGGCTGAAACAGAGGGGCTGAAACTGAGGGCGAGAAACAGAGGGCGAGAAACAGAGGGCGAGAAACAGAGGGGCTGAAACAGAGGGGCTGAAACAGAGGGGCTGAAACAGAGGGCGAGAAACAGAGGGCGAGAAACAGAGAGCGAGAAACAGAGGGCAAGAAACAGAGGGCGAGAAACAGAGGGCAAGAAACAGAGGGGCTGAAACAGAGGGTCTAAAACAGAGGGGCTGAAACAGAGGGGCAGAAACAGAGGCGAGAAACAGTGGGCGAGAAACAGAGGGCGAGAAACAGAGGGGCTGAAACAGAGGGGCTGAATATAAGGGTTGAAACAGAGGGCGAGAAACAAAGGGCGAGAAACAGAGAGCGAGAAACAGAGGGCGAGAAACAGAGGGCGAGAAACAGGGGGCGATAAACAGAGGGGCTGAAACAGAGGGGCTGAAACAGAGGGGCTGAAACAGAGGGGCTGAAACAGAGGGGCTGAAACAGAGGGCGAGAAACAGAGGGCGAGAAACAGAGAGCGAGAAACAGAGGGCGAGAAACAGAGGGCGAGAAACAGACGGCGAGAAACAGAGGGGCTGAAACAAAGGGGCTGAAACAGAGGGGCTGAAACAGAGGGGCTGAAACAGAGGGGCTGAAACAGAGGGCGAGAAACAGAGGGCGAGAAACAGAGAGCGAGAAACAGAGGGCGAGAAACAGAGGGCGAGAAACACACGGCGAGAAACAGAGGGGCTGAAACAGAGGGGCTGAAACAGAGGGCAAGAAAGAGAGGGCGAGAAACAGAGGGGCTGAAACAGAGTGGCTGAAACAGAGGGGCTGAAACAGAGGGGCTGAAACTGAGGGCGAGAAACAGAGGGGCTGAAACAGAGGGGCTGAAACAGAGGGCGAGAAACAGAGGGGCTGAAATAGAGGGGCTGAAACAGAGGGGCTGAAACAAAGGGACTGAAACAGAGGGGCTGAAACAGAGGGCGAGAAACAGAGGGAAAGAAACACAGGGCGAGAAACAGAGGGGCTGAAACAGAGGGGCTGAAACAGACAGGCTGAAACAGAGGGACTGAAACAGTGGGCGAGAAACAGAAGGCGAGAAACAGAGAGCGAGAAACAGAGGGCGAGAAACAGAGGGGCTGAAACAGAGGGGCTGAAACAGAGGGGCTGAATCAGAGGGGCTGAAACAGAGGGCGAGAAACAGAGGGCGAGAAACAGAGGGGCTGAAACAGAGGGGCTGATACAGAGGGGCTGAAACAGAGGGGCTGAAACAGAGGGCGAGATACAGAGGGGCTGAAACAGAGGGGCTGAAACAGAGGGCGTGAAACAGAGGGGCTGAAACAGAGGGGCTGAAACAGAGGGGCTGAATCAGAGGGACTGAAACAGAGGGGCTGAAACAGAGGGCGAGAAACAGAGGGCGAGAAACAGAGGGCGAGAAACAGAGGGCGAGAAACAGAGGGGATGAAACATGGGGGCTGAAACAGAGGGGCTGAATCAGGGTGGCTGAAACAGAGGGCGAGAAACAGAGGGCGAGAAACAGAGGGGCTGAAACAGAGGGGCTGATACAGAGGGGCTGAAACAGAGGGGCTGAAACAGAGGGCGAGATACAGAGGGGCTGAAACAGAGGGGCTGAAACAGAGGGCGTGAAACAGAGGGGCTGAAACAGAGGGGCTGAAACAGAGGGGCTGAAACAGAGGGCGAGAAACAGAGGGCGCGAAACAAAGAGCGAGAAACAGAGGGCGAGAAACAGAGGCTGAGAAACAAGGGGCGAGAAACAGAGGGCGAGAAACAGAGGGGCTGAAACAGAGGGGCTGAAACAGAGGGCGAGAAACAGAGGGGCTGAAACCCAGGGCGAGAAACAGAGGGCGAGAAACAGAGGGGCTGAAACAGAGGGGCTGAAACAGAGGAGCAGAAACAGAGGGGCTGAAACAGAGGGGCTGAAACAGAGGGCGAGAAACAGTGGGCGTGAAACAGAGGGCGAGAAACAGAGGGGCTGAAACAGAGGGGCTGAAACAGAGGGGCTGAAACAGAGGGCGAGAAACAGAGGGCGAGAAACAGAGAGCGAGAAACAGAGGGCGAGAAACAGAGGGCGAGAAACAGAGGGCGAGAAACAGAGGGGCTGAAACAGAGGGGCTGAAACAGAGGGGATGAAACAGAGGGGCTGAAACAGAGGGGCTGAAACAGAGGGGCTGAAACAGAGGGCGAGAAACAGAGGGCGAGAAACAAAGAGCGAGAAACAGAGGGCGAGAAACAGAGGGCGAGAAACAGAGGGCGAGAAACAGAGGGGCTGAAACAGACGGGCTGAAACAGAGGGGCTGAAACAGAGGGCGAGAAGCAGAGGGCGAGAAACAGAGGGCGAGAAACAGAGGGGCTGAAACAGAGTGGCTGAAAAAGAGGGGCTGAAACAGAGGGGCTGAAACAGTGGGCGAGAAACAGAGGGGCTGAAACAGAGGGGCTGAAACAGAGGGGCTGAAACAGAGGGGCTGAAACAGAGGGGCTGAAACAGAGGGACTGAAACAGAGGGGCTGAAACAGAGGGCGAGAAACAGAGGGGCTGAAACAGAGGGCGAGAAACAGAGGGGCTGAAACAGAGGGCGTGAAACAAAGGGCGAGAAACAGAGGTGCTGAAACAGTGGGGCTGAAACAGAGGGGCTGAAACAGAGGGGCTGAAACAGAGGGGCTGAAACAGAGGGCGAGAAACAGAGGGGCTGAAACAGAGGGCGAGAAACAGAGGGGCTGAAACAGAGGGGCTGAAACAGAGGGGCTGAAACAGAGGGTCTGCAACAGAGGGCGAGAAAGAGAGGGGCTGTAAGAGAGGGCGAGAAACAGAGGTGCTGAAACAGAGGGCGAGAAACAGAGGGGCTGGAACTGAGGGGCTGAAACAGAGGGGCTGAAACAGAGGGCGAGAAACAGAGGGCGAGAAACAGAGGGGCTGAAACAGAGGGGCTGAAACAGAGGGGCTGAAACAGAGGGCGTGAAACAGAGGGCGAGAAACAGAGGGCGAGAAACAGAGGGCGAGAAACAGAGGGGCTGAAACAGAGGGGCTGAAACAGAGGGGCTGAAACAGAGGGGCTGAAACAGAGGGGCTGAAACAGAGGGGCTGAAATAGAAGGCGAGAAACAGTGGGCGAGAAACAGAGGGGCTGAAACAGAGGGGCTGAAACAAAGGGGCTGAAACAGAGGGGCTGAAACTGAGGGCGAGAAACAGAGGGCGAGAAACAGAGGGCGAGAAACAGAGGGGCTGAAACAGAGGGGCTGAAACAGAGGGGCTGAAACAGAGGGCGAGAAACAGAGGGCGAGAAACAGAGAGCGAGAAACAGAGGGCAAGAAACAGAGGGCGAGAAACAGAGGGCGAGAAACAGAGGGGCTGAAACAGAGGGTCTAAAACAGAGGGGCTGAAACAGAGGGGCAGAAACAGAGGCGAGAAACAGTGGGCGAGAAACAGAGGGCGAGAAACAGAGGGGCTGAAACAGAGGGGCTGAATATAAGGGTTGAAACAGAGGGCGAGAAACAAAGGGCGAGAAACAGAGAGCGAGAAACAGAGGGCGAGAAACAGAGGGCGAGAAACAGGGGGCGATAAACAGAGGGGCTGAAACAGAGGGGCTGAAACAGAGGGGCTGAAACAGAGGGGCTGAAACAGAGGGGCTGAAACAGAGGGCGAGAAACAGAGGGCGAGAAACAGAGAGCGAGAAACAGAGGGCGAGAAACAGAGGGCGAGAAACAGACGGCGAGAAACAGAGGGGCTGAAACAGAGGGGCTGAAACAGAGGGGCTGAAACAGAGGGGCTGAAACAGAGGGGCTGAAACAGAGGGCGAGAAACAGAGGGCGAGAAACAGAGAGCGAGAAACAGAGGGCGAGAAACAGAGGGCGAGAAACACACGGCGAGAAACAGAGGGGCTGAAACAGAGGGGCTGAAACAGAGGGCAAGAAAGAGAGGGCGAGAAACAGAGGGGCTGAAACAGAGTGGCTGAAACAGAGGGGCTGAAACAGAGGGGCTGAAACAGACAGGCTGAAACAGAGGGACTGAAACAGAGGGGCTGAAACAGAGGGCGAGAAACAGAGGGGCTGAAATAGAGGGGCTGAAACAGAGGGGCTGAAACAAAGGGACTGAAACAGAGGGGCTGAAACAGAGGGCGAGAAACAGAGGGAAAGAAACACAGGGCGAGAAACAGAGGGGCTGAATCAGAGGGACTGAAACAGAGGGGCTGAAACAGAGGGCGAGAAACAGAGGGCGAGAAACAGAGGGCGAGAAACAGAGGGCGAGAAACATGGGGGATGAAACAGAGGGGCTGAAACAGAGGGGCTGAATCAGGGTGGCTGAAACAGAGGGCGAGAAACAGAGGGCGAGAAACAGAGGGGCTGAAACAGAGGGGCTGATACAGAGGGGCTGAAACAGAGGGGCTGAAACAGAGGGCGAGATACAGAGGGGCTGAAACAGAGGGGCTGAAACAGAGGGCGTGAAACAGAGGGGCTGAAACAGAGGGGCTGAAACAGAGGGGCTGAAACAGACGGCGAGAAACAGAGGGCGAGAAACAAAGAGCGAGAAACAGAGGGCGAGAAACAGAGGCTGAGAAACAAGGGGCGAGAAACAGAGGGCGAGAAACAGAGGGGCTGAAACAGAGGGGCTGAAACAGAGGGCGAGAAACAGAGGGGCTGAAACCCAGGGCGAGAAACAGAGGGCGAGAAACAGAGGGGCTGAAACAGAGGGGCTGAAACAGAGGAGCAGAAACAGAGGGGCTGAAACAGAGGGGCTGAAACAGAGGGCGAGAAACAGTGGGCGTGAAACAGAGGGCGAGAAACAGAGGGGCTGAAACAGAGGGGCTGAAACAGAGGGGCTGAAACAGAGGGGCTGAAACAGAGGGGCTGAAACAGAGGGGCTGAAACAGAGGGCGAGAAACAGAGGCCGAGAAACAAAGAGCGAGAAACAGAGGGCGAGAAACAGAGGGCGAGAAACAGAGGGCGAGAAACAGAGGGGCTGAAACAGACGGGCTGAAACAGAGGGGCTGAAACAGAGGGCGAGAAGCAGAGGGCGAGAAACAGAGGGCGAGAAACAGAGGGGCTGAAACAGAGTGGCTGAAAAAGAGGGGCTGAAACAGAGGGGCTGAAACAGTGGGCGAGAAACAGAGGGGCTGAAACAGAGGGGCTGAAACAGAGGGGCTGAAACAGAGGGGCTGAAACAGAGGGGCTGAAACAGAGGGACTGAAACAGAGGGGCTGAAACAGAGGGCGAGAAACAGAGGGGCTGAAACAGAGGGCGAGAAACAGAGGGGCTGAAACAGAGGGCGTGAAACAAAGGGCGAGAAACAGAGGTGCTGAAACAGTGGGGCTGAAACAGAGGGGCTGAAACAGAGGGGCTGAAACAGAGGGGCTGAAACAGAGGGCGAGAAACAGAGGGGCTGAAACAGAGGGCGAGAAACAGAGGGGCTGAAACAGAGGGGCTGAAACAGAGGGGCTGAAACAGAGGGTCTGCAACAGAGGGCGAGAAAGAGAGGGGCTGAAAGAGAGGGCGAGAAACAGAGGTGCTGAAACAGAGGGCGAGAAACAGAGGGGCTGGAACTGAGGGGCTGAAACAGAGGGGCTGAAACAGAGGGCGAGAAACAGAGGGCGAGAAACAGAGGGGCTGAAACAGAGGGGCTGAAACAGAGGGGCTGAAACAGAGGGCGTGAAACAGAGGGCGAGAAACAGAGGGCGAGAAACAGAGGGCGAGAAACAGAGGGGCTGAAACAGAGGGGCTGAAACAGAGGGGCTGAAACAGAGGGGCTGAAACAGAGGGGCTGAAACAGAGGGGCTGAAATAGAAGGCGAGAAACAGTGGGCGAGAAACAGAGGGGCTGAAACAGAGGGGCTGAAACAAAGGGGCTGAAACAGAGGGGCTGAAACTGAGGGCGAGAAACAGAGGGCGAGAAACAGAGGGCGAGAAACAGAGGGGCTGAAACAGAGGGGCTGAAACAGAGGGGCTGAAACAGAGGGCGAGAAACAGAGGGCGAGAAACAGAGAGCGAGAAACAGAGGGCAAGAAACAGAGGGCGAGAAACAGAGGGCGAGAAACAGAGGGGCTGAAACAGAGGGTCTAAAACAGAGGGGCTGAAACAGAGGGGCAGAAACAGAGGCGAGAAACAGTGGGCGAGAAACAGAGGGCGAGAAACAGAGGGGCTGAAACAGAGGGGCTGAATATAAGGGTTGAAACAGAGGGCGAGAAACAAAGGGCGAGAAACAGAGAGCGAGAAACAGAGGGCGAGAAACAGAGGGCGAGAAACAGGGGGCGATAAACAGAGGGGCTGAAACAGAGGGGCTGAAACAGAGGGGCTGAAACAGAGGGGCTGAAACAGAGGGGCTGAAACAGAGGGCGAGAAACAGAGGGCGAGAAACAGAGAGCGATAAACAGAGGGCGAGAAACAGAGGGCGAGAAACAGACGGCGAGAAACAGAGGGGCTGAAACAGAGGGGCTGAAACAGAGGGGCTGAAACAGAGGGGCTGAAACAGAGGGGCTGAAACAGAGGGCGAGAAACAGAGGGCGAGAAACAGAGAGCGAGAAACAGAGGGCGAGAAACAGAGGGCGAGAAACACACGGCGAGAAACAGAGGGGCTGAAACAGAGGGGCTGAAACAGAGGGCAAGAAAGAGAGGGCGAGAAACAGAGGGGCTGAAACAGAGTGGCAGAAACAGAGGGGCTGAAACAGAGGGGCTGAAACTGAGGGCGAGAAACAGAGGGGCTGAAACAGAGGGGCTGAAACAGAGGGCGAGAAACAGAGGGGCTGAAATAGAGGGGCTGAAACAGAGGGGCTGAAACAAAGGGACTGAAACAGAGGGGCTGAAACAGAGGGCGAGAAACAGAGGGAAAGAAACACAGGGCGAGAAACAGAGGGGCTGAAACAGAGGGGCTGAAACAGACAGGCTGAAACAGAGGGACTGAAACAGTGGGCGAGAAACAGAAGGCGAGAAACAGAGAGCGAGAAACAGAGGGCGAGAAACAGAGGGGCTGAAACAGAGGGGCTGAAACAGAGGGGCTGAATCAGAGGGGCTGAAACAGAGGGCGAGAAACAGAGGGCGAGAAACAGAGGGGCTGAAACAGAGGGGCTGATACAGAGGGGCTGAAACAGAGGGGCTGAAACAGAGGGCGAGATACAGAGGGGCTGAAACAGAGGGGCTGAAACAGAGGGCGTGAAACAGAGGGGCTGAAACAGAGGGGCTGAAACAGAGGGGCTGAATCAGAGGGACTGAAACAGAGGGGCTGAAACAGAGGGCGAGAAACAGAGGGCGAGAAACAGAGGGCGAGAAACAGAGGGCGAGAAACAGAGGGGATGAAACAGAGGGGCTGAAACAGAGGGGCTGAATCAGGGTGGCTGAAACAGAGGGCGAGAAACAGAGGGCGAGAAACAGAGGGGCTGAAACAGAGGGGCTGATACAGAGGGGCTGAAACAGAGGGGCTGAAACAGAGGGCGAGATACAGAGGGTCTGAAACAGAGGGGCTGAAACAGAGGGCGTGAAACAGAGGGGCTGAAACAGAGGGGCTGAAACAGAGGGGCTGAAACAGAGGGCGAGAAACAGAGGGCGAGAAACAAAGAGCGAGTAACAGAGGGCGAGAAACAGAGGGCGAGAAACAGAGGGCGAGAAACAGAGGGGCTGAAACAGACGTGCTGAAACAGAGGGGCTGAAACAGAGGGCGAGAAGCAGAGGGCGAGATACAGAGGGCGAGAAACAGAGGGGCTGAAACAGAGTGGCTGAAAAAGAGGGGCTGAAACAGAGGGGCTGAAACAGTGGGTGAGAAACAGAGGGGCTGAAACAGAGGGGCTGAAACAGAGGGGCTGAAACAGAGGGGCTGAAACAGAGGGGCTGAAACAGAGGGACTGAAACAGAGGGGCTGAAACAGAGGGCGAGAAACAGAGGGGCTGAAACAGAGGGCGAGAAACAGAGGGGCTGAAACAGAGGGCGTGAAACAAAGGGCGAGAAACAGAGGTGCTGAAACAGTGGGGCTGAAACAGAGGGGCTGAAACAGAGGGGCTGAAACAGAGGGGCTGAAACAGAGGGCGAGAAACAGAGGGGCTGAAACAGAGGGCGAGAAACAGAGGGGCTGAAACAGAGGGGCTGAAACAGAGGGGCTGAAACAGAGGGTCTGCAACAGAGGGCGAGAAAGAGAGGGGCTGAAAGAGAGGGCGAGAAACAGAGGTGCTGAAACAGAGGGCGAGAAACAGAGGGGCTGGAACTGAGGGGCTGAAACAGAGGGGCTGAAACAGAGGGCGAGAAACAGAGGGCGAGAAACAGAGGGGCTGAAACAGAGGGGCTGAAACAGAGGGGCTGAAACAGAGGGCGTGAAACAGAGGGCGAGAAACAGAGGGCGAGAAACAGAGGGCGAGAAACAGAGGGGCTGAAACAGAGGGGCTGAAACAGGGGCTGAAACAGAGGGGCTGAAACAGAGGGGCTGAAACAGAGGGGCTGAAATAGAAGGCGAGAAACAGTGGGCGAGAAACAGAGGGGCTGAAACAGAGGGGCTGAAACAAAGGGGCTGAAACAGAGGGGCTGAAACTGAGGGCGAGAAACAGAGGGCGAGAAACAGAGGGCGAGAAACAGAGGGGCTGAAACAGAGGGGCTGAAACAGAGGGGCTGAAACAGAGGGCGAGAAACAGAGGGCGAGAAACAGAGAGCGAGAAACAGAGGGCAAGAAACAGAGGGCGAGAAACAGAGGGCGAGAAACAGAGGGGCTGAAACAGAGGGTCTAAAACAGAGGGGCTGAAACAGAGGGGCAGAAACAGAGGCGAGAAACAGTGGGCGAGAAACAGAGGGCGAGAAACAGAGGGGCTGAAACAGATTGGCTGAATATAAGGGTTGAAACAGAGGGCGAGAAACAAAGGGCGAGAAACAGAGAGCGAGAAACAGAGGGCGAGAAACAGAGGGCGAGAAACAGGGGGCGATAAACAGAGGGGCTGAAACAGAGGGGCTGAAACAGAGGGGCTGAAACAGAGGGGCTGAAACAGAGGGGCTGAAACAGAGGGCGAGAAACAGAGGGCGAGAAACAGAGAGCGAGAAACAGAGGGCGAGAAACAGAGGGCGAGAAACAGACGGCGAGAAACAGAGGGGCTGAAACAGAGGGGCTGAAACAGAGGGGCTGAAACAGAGGGTCTGAAACAGAGGGGCTGAAACAGAGGGCGAGAAACAGAGGGCGAGAAACAGAGAGCGAGAAACAGAGGGCGAGAAACAGAGGGCGAGAAACACACGGCGAGAAACAGAGGGGCTGAAACAGAGGGGCTGAAACAGAGGGCAAGAAAGAGAGGGCGAGAAACAGAGGGGCTGAAACAGAGTGGCTGAAACAGAGGGGCTGAAACAGAGGGGCTGAAACTGAGGGCGAGAAACAGAGGGGCTGAAACAGAGGGGCTGAAACAGAGGGCGAGAAACAGAGGGGCTGAAATAGAGGGGCTGAAACAGAGGGGCTGAAACAAAGGGACTGAAACAGAGGGGCTGAAACAGAGGGCGAGAAACAGAGGGAAAGAAACACAGGGCGAGAAACAGAGGGGCTGAATCAGAGGGACTGAAACAGAGGGGCTGAAACAGAGGGCGAGAAACAGAGTGCGAGAAACAGAGGGCGAGAAACAGAGGGCGAGAAACAGAGGGGATGAAACAGAGGGGCTGAAACAGAGGGGCTGAATCAGGGTGGCTGAAACAGAGGGCGAGAAACAGAGGGCGAGAAACAGAGGGGCTGAAACAGAGGGGCTGATACAGAGGGGCTGAAACAGAGTGGCTGAAACAGAGGGCGAGATACAGAGGGGCTGAAACAGAGGGGCTGAAACAGAGGGCGTGAAACAGAGGGGCTGAAACAGAGGGGCTGAAACAGAGGGGCTGAAACAGAGGGCGAGAAACAGAGGGCGAGAAACAAAGAGCGAGAAACAGAGGGCGAGAAACAGAGGCTGAGAAACAAGGGGCGAGAAACAGAGGGCGAGAAACAGAGGGGCTGAAACAGAGGGGCTGAAACAGAGGGCGAGAAACAGAGGGGCTGAAACCCAGGGCGAGAAACAGAGGGCGAGAAACAGAGGGGCTGAAACAGAGGGGCTGAAACAGAGGAGCAGAAACAGAGGGGCTGAAACAGAGGGGCTGAAACAGAGGGCGAGAAACAGTGGGCGTGAAACAGAGGGCGAGAAACAGAGGGGCTGAAACAGAGGGGCTGAAACAGAGGGGCTGAAACAGAGGGCGAGAAACAGAGGGCGAGAAACAGAGAGCGAGAAACAGAGGGCGAGAAACAGAGGGCGAGAAACAGAGGGCGAGAAACAGAGGGGCTGAAACAGAGGGGCTGAAACAGAGGGGATGAAACAGAGGGGCTGAAACAGAGGGGCTGAAACAGAGGGGCTGAAACAGAGGGCGAGAAACAGAGGGCGAGAAACAAAGAGCGAGAAACAGAGGGCGAGAAACAGAGGGCGAGAAACAGAGGGCGAGAAACAGAGGGGCTGAAACAGACGGGCTGAAACAGAGGGGCTGAAACAGAGGGCGAGAAAGAGAGGGGCTGAAAGAGAGGGCGAGAAACAGAGGTGCTGAAACAGAGGGCGAGAAACAGAGGGGCTGGAACAGAGTGGCTGAAAAAGAGGGGCTGAAACAGAGGGGCTGAAACAGTGGGCGAGAAACAGAGGGGCTGAAACAGAGGGGCTGAAACAGAGGGGCTGAAACAGAGGGGCTGAAACAGAGGGGCTGAAACAGAGGGACTGAAACAGAGGGGCTGAAACAGAGGGCGAGAAACAGAGGGGCTGAAACAGAGGGCGAGAAACAGAGGGGCTGAAACAGAGGGCGTGAAACAAAGGGCGAGAAACAGAGGTGCTGAAACAGTGGGGCTGAAACAGAGGGGCTGAAACAGAGGGGCTGAAACAGAGGGGCTGAAACAGAGGGCGAGAAACAGAGGGGCTGAAACAGAGGGCGAGAAACAGAGGGGCTGAAACAGAGGGGCTGAAACAGAGGGGCTGAAACAGAGGGTCTGCAACAGAGGGCGAGAAAGAGAGGGGCTGAAAGAGAGGGCGAGAAACAGAGGTGCTGAAACAGAGGGCGAGAAACAGAGGGGCTGGAACTGAGGGGCTGAAACAGAGGGGCTGAAACAGAGGGCGAGAAACAGAGGGCGAGAAACAGAGGGGCTGAAACAGAGGGGCTGAAACAGAGGGGCTGAAACAGAGGGCGTGAAACAGAGGGCGAGAAACAGAGGGCGAGAAACAGAGGGCGAGAAACAGAGGGGCTGAAACAGAGGGGCTGAAACAGAGGGGCTGAAACAGAGGGGCTGAAACAGAGGGGCTGAAACAGAGGGGCTGAAATAGAAGGCGAGAAACAGTGGGCGAGAAACAGAGGGGCTGAAACAGAGGGGCTGAAACAAAGGGGCTGAAACAGAGGGGCTGAAACTGAGGGCGAGAAACAGAGGGCGAGAAACAGAGGGCGAGAAACAGAGGGGCTGAAACAGAGGGGCTGAAACAGAGGGGCTGAAACAGAGGGCGAGAAACAGAGGGCGAGAAACAGAGAGCGAGAAACAGAGGGCAAGAAACAGAGGGCGAGAAACAGAGGGCGAGAAACAGAGGGGCTGAAACAGAGGGTCTAAAACAGAGGGGCTGAAACAGAGGGGCAGAAACAGAGGCGAGAAACAGTGGGCGAGAAACAGAGGGCGAGAAACAGAGGGGCTGAAACAGAGGGGCTGAATATAAGGGTTGAAACAGAGGGCGAGAAACAAAGGGCGAGAAACAGAGAGCGAGAAACAGAGGGCGAGAAACAGAGGGCGAGAAACAGGGGGCGATAAACAGAGGGGCTGAAACAGAGGGGCTGAAACAGAGGGGCTGAAACAGAGGGGCTGAAACAGAGGGGCTGAAACAGAGGGCGAGAAACAGAGGGCGAGAAACAGAGAGCGAGAAACAGAGGGCGAGAAACAGAGGGCGAGAAACAGACGGCGAGAAACAGAGGGGCTGAAACAGAGGGGCTGAAACAGAGGGGCTGAAACAGAGGGGCTGAAACAGAGGGGCTGAAACAGAGGGCGAGAAACAGAGGGCGAGAAACAGAGAGCGAGAAACAGAGGGCGAGAAACAGAGGGCGAGAAACACACGGCGAGAAACAGAGGGGCTGAAACAGAGGGGCTGAAACAGAGGGCAAGAAAGAGAGGGCGAGAAACAGAGGGGCTGAAACAGAGTGGCTGAAACAGAGGGGCTGAAACAGAGGGGCTGAAACTGAGGGCGAGAAACAGAGGGGCTGAAACAGAGGGGCTGAAACAGAGGGCGAGAAACAGAGGGGCTGAAATAGAGGGGCTGAAACAGAGGGGCTGAAACAAAGGGACTGAAACAGAGGGGCTGAAACAGAGGGCGAGAAACAGAGGGAAAGAAACACAGGGCGACAAACAGAGGGGCTGAAACAGAGGGGCTGAAACAGACAGGCTGAAACAGAGGGACTGAAACAGTGGGCGAGAAACAGAAGGCGAGAAACAGAGAGCGAGAAACAGAGGGCGAGAAACAGAGGGGCTGAAACAGAGGGGCTGAAACAGAGGGGCTGAATCAGAGGGGCTGAAACAGAGGGCGAGAAACAGAGGGCGAGAAACAGAGGGGCTGAAACAGAGGGGCTGATACAGAGGGGCTGAAACAGAGGGGCTGAAACAGAGGGCGAGATACAGAGGGGCTGAAACAGAGGGGCTGAAACAGAGGGCGTGAAACAGAGGGGCTGAAACAGAGGGGCTGAAACAGAGGGGCTGAATCAGAGGGACTGAAACAGAGGGGCTGAAACAGAGGGCGAGAAACAGAGGGCGAGAAACAGAGGGCGAGAAACAGAGGGCGAGAAACAGAGGGGATGAAACAGAGGGGCTGAAACAGAGGGGCTGAATCAGGGTGGCTGAAACAGAGGGCGAGAAACAGAGGGCGAGAAACAGAGGGGCTGAAACAAAGGGGCTGATACAGAGGGGCTGAAACAGAGGGGCTGAAACAGAGGGCGAGATACAGAGGGGCTGAAACAGAGGGGCTGAAACAGAGGGCGTGAAACAGAGGGGCTGAAACAGAGGGGCTGAAACAGAGGGGCTGAAACAGAGGGCGAGAAACAGAGGGCGAGAAACAAAGAGCGAGAAACAGAGGGCGAGAAACAGAGGGCGAGAAACAGAGGGCGAGAAACAGAGGGGCTGAAACAGACGTGCTGAAACAGAGGGGCTGAAACAGAGGGCGAGAAGCAGAGGGCGAGAAACAGAGGGCGAGAAACAGAGGGGCTGAAACAGAGTGGCTGAAAAAGAGGGGCTGAAACAGAGGGGCTGAAACAGTGGGTGAGAAACAGAGGGGCTGAAACAGAGGGGCTGAAACAGAGGGGCTGAAACAGAGGGGCTGAAACAGAGGGGCTGAAACAGAGGGACTGAAACAGAGGGGCTGAAACAGAAGGCGAGAAACAGAGGGGCTGAAACAGAGGGCGAGAAACAGAGGGGCTGAAACAGAGGGCGTGAAACAAAGGGCGAGAAACAGAGGTGCTGAAACAGTGGGGCTGAAACAGAGGGGCTGACACAGAGGGGCTGAAAAAGAGGGGCTGAAACAGAGGGCGAGAAACAGAGGGGCTGAAACAGAGGGCGAGAAACAGAGGGGCTGAAACAGAGGGGCTGAAACAGAGGGGCTGAAACAGAGGGTCTGCAACAGAGGGCGAGAAAGAGAGGGGCTGAAAGAGAGGGCGAGAAACAGAGGTGCTGAAACAGAGGGCGAGAAACAGAGGGGCTGGAACTGAGGGGCTGAAACAGAGGGGCTGAAACAGAGGGCGAGAAACAGAGGGCGAGAAACAGAGGGGCTGAAACAGAGGGGCTGAAACAGAGGGGCTGAAACAGAGGGCGTGAAACAGAGGGCGAGAAACAGAGGGCGAGAAACAGAGGGCGAGAAACAGAGGGGCTGAAACAGAGAGGCTGAAACAGAGGGGCTGAAACAGAGGGGCTGAAACAGAGGGGCTGAAATAGAAGGCGAGAAACAGTGGGCGAGAAACAGAGGGGCTGAAACAGAGGGGCTGAAACAAAGGGGCTGAAACAGAGGGGCTGAAACTGAGGGCGAGAAACAGAGGGCGAGAAACAGAGGGCGAGAAACAGAGGGGCTGAAACAGAGGGGCTGAAACAGAGGGGCTGAAACAGAGGGCGAGAAACAGAGGGCGAGAAACAGAAAGCGAGAAACAGAGGGCAAGAAACAGAGGGCGAGAAACAGAGGGCGAGAAACAGAGGGGCTGAAACAGAGGATCTAAAACAGAGGGGCTGAAACAGAGGGGATGAAACAGAGGGCGAGAAACAGAGGGGCTGAAACAGAGGTGCTGAAACAGAGGGACTGAAACAGAGGGCGAGATACAGAGGGCGAGAAACAGAGGGAGAGAAACAGAGGGGCTGAAACAGAGGGGATGAAACAGAGGGGCTGAAACAGAAGGCGAGAAACAGTGGGCGAGAAACAGAGAGCGAGAAACAGAGGGCGAGAAACAGAGGGCGAGAAACAGAGGGCGAGAAACAGAGGGGCTGAAACAGAGGGGCTGAAACAGAGGGGATGAAACAGAGGGGCTGAAACAGAGGGGCTGAAACAGAGGGGCTGAAACAGAGGGCGAGAAACAGAGGGCGAGAAACAAAGAGCGAGAAACAGAGGCTGAGAAACAAGGGGCGAGAAACAGAGGGCGAGAAACAGAGGGGCTGAAACAGAGGGGCTGAAACAGAGGGCGAGAAACAGAGGGGCTGAAACCCAGGGCGAGAAACAGAGGGCGAGAAACAGAGGGGCTGAAACAGAGGGGCTGAAACAGAGGAGCAGAAACAGAGGGGCTGAAACAGAGGGGCTGAAACAGAGGGCGAGAAACAGTGGGCGTGAAACAGAGGGCGAGAAACAGAGGGGCTGAAACAGAGGGGCTGAAACAGAGGGGCTGAAACAGAGGGCGAGAAACAGAGGGCGAGAAACAGAGAGCGAGAAACAGAGGGCGAGAAACAGAGGGCGAGAAACAGAGGGCGAGAAACAGAGGGGCTGAAACAGAGGGGCTGAAACAGAGGGGATGAAACAGAGGGGCTGAAACAGAGGGGCTGAAACAGAGGGGCTGAAACAGAGGGCGAGAAACAGAGGGCGAGAAACAAAGAGCGAGAAACAGAGGGCGAGAAACAGAGGGCGAGAAACAGAGGGCGAGAAACAGAGGGGCTGAAACAGACGGGCTGAAACAGAGGGGCTGAAACAGAGGGCGAGAAGCAGAGGGCGAGAAACAGAGGGCGAGAAACAGAGGGGCTGAAACAGAGTGGCTGAAAAAGAGGGGCTGAAACAGAGGGGCTGAAACAGTGGGCGAGAAACAGAGGGGCTGAAACAGAGGGGCTGAAACAGAGGGGCTGAAACAGAGGGGCTGAAACAGAGGGACTGAAACAGAGGGGCTGAAACAGAGGGCGAGAAACAGAGGGGCTGAAACAGAGGGCGAGAAACAGAGGGGCTGAAACAGAGGGCGTGAAACAAAGGGCGAGAAACAGAGGTGCTGAAACAGTGGGGCTGAAACAGAGGGGCTGAAACAGAGAGGCTGAAACAGAGGGGCTGAAACAGAGGGCGAGAAACAGAGGGGCTGAAACAGAGGGCGAGAAACAGAGGGGCTGAAACAGAGGGGCTGAAACAGAGGGTCTGCAACAGAGGGCGAGAAAGAGAGGGGCTGAAAGAGAGGGCGAGAAACAGAGGTGCTGAAACAGAGGGCGAGAAACAGAGGGGCTGCAACTGAGGGGCTGAAACAGAGGGGCTGAAACAGAGGGCGAGAAACAGAGGGCGAGAAACAGAGGGGCTGAAACAGAGGGGCTGAAACAGAGGGGCTGAAACAGAGGGCGTGAAACAGAGGGCGAGAAACAGAGGGCGAGAAACAGAGGGCGAGAAACAGAGGGGCTGAAACAGAGGGGCTGAAACAGAGGGGCTGAAACAGAGGGGCTGAAACAGAGGGGCTGAAATAGAAGGCGAGAAACAGTGGGCGAGAAACAGAGGGGCTGAAACAGAGGGGCTGAAACAAAGGGGCTGAAACAGAGGGGCTGAAACTGAGGGCGAGAAACAGAGGGCGAGAAACAGAGGGCGAGAAACAGAGGGGCTGAAACAGAGGGGCTGAAACAGAGGGGCTGAAACAGAGGGCGAGAAACAGAGGGCGAGAAACAGAGAGCGAGAAACAGAGGGCAAGAAACAGAGGGCGAGAAACAGAGGGCGAGAAACAGAGGGGCTGAAACAGAGGGTCTAAAACAGAGGGGCTGAAACAGAGGGGCAGAAACAGAGGCGAGAAACAGTGGGCGAGAAACAGAGGGCGAGAAACAGAGGGGCTGAAACAGAGGGGCTGAATATAAGGGTTGAAACAGAGGGCGAGAAACAAAGGGCGAGAAACAGAGAGCGAGAAACAGAGGGCGAGAAACAGAGGGCGAGAAACAGGGGGCGATAAACAGAGGGGCTGAAACAGAGGGGCTGAAACAGAGGGGCTGAAACAGAGGGGCTGAAACAGAGGGGCTGAAACAGAGGGCGAGAAACAGAGGGCGAGAAACAGAGAGCGAGAAACAGAGGGCGAGAAACAGAGGGCGAGAAACAGACGGCGAGAAACAGAGGGGCTGAAACAGAGGGGCTGAAACAGAGGGGCTGAAACAGAGGGTCTGAAACAGAGGGGCTGAAACAGAGGGCGAGAAACAGAGGGCGAGAAACAGAGAGCGAGAAACAGAGGGCGAGAAACAGAGGGCGAGAAACACACGGCGAGAAACAGAGGGGCTGAAACAGAGGGGCTGAAACAGAGGGCAAGAAAGAGAGGGCGAGAAACAGAGGGGCTGAAACAGAGTGGCTGAAACAGAGGGGCTGAAACAGAGGGGCTGAAACTGAGGGCGAGAAACAGAGGGGCTGAAACAGAGGGGCTGAAACAGAGGGCGAGAAACAGAGGGGCTGAAATAGAGGGGCTGAAACAGAGGGGCTGAAACAAAGGGACTGAAACAGAGGGGCTGAAACAGAGGGCGAGAAACAGTGGGAAAGAAACACAGGGCGAGAAACAGAGGGGCTGAAACAGAGGGGCTGAAACAGAGAGGCTGAAACAGAGGGACTGAAACAGTGGGCGAGAAACAGAAGGCGAGAAACAGAGAGCGAGAAACAGAGGGCGAGAAACAGAGGGGCTGAAACAGAGGGGCTGAAACAGAGGGGCTGAATCAGAGGGGCTGAAACAGAGGGCGAGAAACAGAGGGCAAGAAACAGAGGGGCTGAAACAGAGGGGCTGATACAGAGGGGCTGAAACAGAGGGGCTGAAACTGAGGGCGAGATACAGAGGTGCTGAAACAGAGGGGCTGAAACAGAGGGCGTGAAACAGAGGGGCTGAAACAGAGGGGCTGAAACAGAGGGGCTGAATCAGAGGGACTGAAACAGAGGGGCTGAAACAGAGGGCGAGAAACAGAGGGCGAGAAACAGAGGGCGAGAAACAGAGGGGCTGAAACAGACGGTCTGAAACAGAGGGCGAGAAACAGAGGGCGAGAAACAGAGGGGCTGAAACAGAGGGTCTAAAACAGAGGGGCTGAAACAGAGGGGCAGAAACAGAGGCGAGAAACAGTGGGCGAGAAACAGAGGGCGAGAAACAGAGGGGCTGAAACAGAGGGGCTGAATATAAGGGTTGAAACAGAGGGCGAGAAACAAAGGGCGAGAAACAGAGAGCGAGAAACAGAGGGCGAGAAACAGAGGGCGAGAAACAGGGGGCGATAAACAGAGGGGCTGAAACAGAGGGGCTGAAACAGAGGGGCTGAAACAGAGGGGCTGAAACAGAGGGGCTGAAACAGAGGGCGAGAAACAGAGGGCGAGAAACAGAGAGCGAGAAACAGAGGGCGAGAAACAGAGGGCGAGAAACAGACGGCGAGAAACAGAGGGGCTGAAACAGAGGGGCTGAAACAGAGGGGCTGAAACAGAGGGGCTGAAACAGAGGGGCTGAAACAGAGGGCGAGAAACAGAGGGCGAGAAACAGAGAGCGAGAAACAGAGGGCGAGAAACAGAGGGCGAGAAACACACGGCGAGAAACAGAGGGGCTGAAACAGAGGGGCTGAAACAGAGGGCAAGAAAGAGAGGGCGAGAAACAGAGGGGCTGAAACAGAGTGGCTGAAACAGAGGGGCTGAAACAGAGGGGCTGAAACTGAGGGCGAGAAACAGAGGGGCTGAAACAGAGGGGCTGAAACAGAGGGCGAGAAACAGAGGGGCTGAAATAGAGGGGCTGAAACAGAGGGGCTGAAACAAAGGGACTGAAACAGAGGGGCTGAAACAGAGGGCGAGAAACAGAGGGAAAGAAACACAGGGCGACAAACAGAGGGGCTGAAACAGAGGGGCTGAAACAGACAGGCTGAAACAGAGGGACTGAAACAGTGGGCGAGAAACAGAAGGCGAGAAACAGAGAGCGAGAAACAGAGGGCGAGAAACAGAGGGGCTGAAACAGAGGGGCTGAAACAGAGGGGCTGAATCAGAGGGGCTGAAACAGAGGGCGAGAAACAGAGGGCGAGAAACAGAGGGGCTGAAACAGAGGGGCTGATACAGAGGGGCTGAAACAGAGGGGCTGAAACAGAGGGCGAGATACAGAGGGGCTGAAACAGAGGGGCTGAAACAGAGGGCGTGAAACAGAGGGGCTGAAACAGAGGGGCTGAAACAGAGGGGCTGAATCAGAGGGACTGAAACAGAGGGGCTGAAACAGAGGGCGAGAAACAGAGGGCGAGAAACAGAGGGCGAGAAACAGAGGGCGAGAAACAGAGGGGATGAAACAGAGGGGCTGAAACAGAGGGGCTGAATCAGGGTGGCTGAAACAGAGGGCGAGAAACAGAGGGCGAGAAACAGAGGGGCTGAAACAAAGGGGCTGATACAGAGGGGCTGAAACAGAGGGGCTGAAACAGAGGGCGAGATACAGAGGGGCTGAAACAGAGGGGCTGGAACAGAGGGCGTGAAACAGAGGGGCTGAAACAGAGGGGCTGAAACAGAGGGGCTGAAACAGAGGGCGAGAAACAGAGGGCGAGAAACAAAGAGCGAGAAACAGAGGGCGAGAAACAGAGGGCGAGAAACAGAGGGCGAGAAACAGAGGGGCTGAAACAGACGTGCTGAAACAGAGGGGCTGAAACAGAGGGCGAGAAGCAGAGGGCGAGAAACAGAGGGCGAGAAACAGAGGGGCTGAAACAGAGTGGCTGAAAAAGAGGGGCTGAAACAGAGGGGCTGAAACAGTGGGTGAGAAACAGAGGGGCTGAAACAGAGGGGCTGAAACAGAGGGGCTGAAACAGAGGGGCTGAAACAGAGGGGCTGAAACAGAGGGACTGAAACAGAGGGGCTGAAACAGAAGGCGAGAAACAGAGGGGCTTAAACAGAGGGCGAGAAACAGAGGGGCTGAAACAGAGGGCGTGAAACAAAGGGCGAGAAACAGAGGTGCTGAAACAGTGGGGCTGAAACAGAGGGGCTGACACAGAGGGGCTGAAAAAGAGGGGCTGAAACAGAGGGCGAGAAACAGAGGGGCTGAAACAGAGGGCGAGAAACAGAGGGGCTGAAACAGAGGGGCTGAAACAGAGGGGCTGAAACAGAGGGTCTGCAACAGAGGGCGAGAAAGAGAGGGGCTGAAAGAGAGGGCGAGAAACAGAGGTGCTGAAACAGAGGGCGAGAAACAGAGGGGCTGGAACTGAGGGGCTGAAACAGAGGGGCTGAAACAGAGGGCGAGAAACAGAGGGCGAGAAACAGAGGGGCTGAAACAGAGGGGCTGAAACAGAGGGGCTGAAACAGAGGGCGTGAAACAGAGGGCGAGAAACAGAGGGCGAGAAACAGAGGGCGAGAAACAGAGGGGCTGAAACAGAGAGGCTGAAACAGAGGGGCTGAAACAGAGGGGCTGAAACAGAGGGGCTGAAATAGAAGGCGAGAAACAGTGGGCGAGAAACAGAGGGGCTGAAACAGAGGGGCTGAAACAAAGGGGCTGAAACAGAGGGGCTGAAACTGAGGGCGAGAAACAGAGGGCGAGAAACAGAGGGCGAGAAACAGAGGGGCTGAAACAGAGGGGCTGAAACAGAGGGGCTGAAACAGAGGGCGAGAAACAGAGGGCGAGAAACAGAAAGCGAGAAACAGAGGGCAAGAAACAGAGGGCGAGAAACAGAGGGCGAGAAACAGAGGGGCTGAAACAGAGGGTCTAAAACAGAGGGGCTGAAACAGAGGGGATGAAACAGAGGGCGAGAAACAGAGGGGCTGAAACAGAGGTGCTGAAACAGAGGGACTGAAACAGATGGCGAGATACAGAGGGCGAGAAACAGAGGGAGAGAAACAGAGGGGCTGAAACAGAGGGGATGAAACAGAGGGGCTGAAACAGAAGGCGAGAAACAGTGGGCGAGAAACAGAGAGCGAGAAACAGAGGGCGAGAAACAGAGGGCGAGAAACAGAGGGCGAGAAACAGAGGGGCTGAAACAGAGGGGCTGAAACAGAGGGGATGAAACAGAGGGGCTGAAACAGAGGGGCTGAAACAGAGGGGCTGAAACAGAGGGCGAGAAACAGAGGGCGAGAAACAAAGAGCGAGAAACAGAGGCTGAGAAACAAGGGGCGAGAAACAGAGGGCGAGAAACAGAGGGGCTGAAACAGAGGGGCTGAAACAGAGGGCGAGAAACAGAGGGGCTGAAACCCAGGGCGAGAAACAGAGGGCGAGAAACAGAGGGGCTGAAACAGAGGGGCTGAAACAGAGGAGCAGAAACAGAGGGGCTGAAACAGAGGGGCTGAAACAGAGGGCGAGAAACAGTGGGCGTGAAACAGAGGGCGAGAAACAGAGGGGCTGAAACAGAGGGGCTGAAACAGAGGGGCTGAAACAGAGGGCGAGAAACAGAGGGCGAGAAACAGAGAGCGAGAAACAGAGGGCGAGAAACAGAGGGCGAGAAACAGAGGGCGAGAAACAGAGGGGCTGAAACAGAGGGGCTGAAACAGAGGGGATGAAACAGAGGGGCTGAAACAGAGGGGCTGAAACAGAGGGGCTGAAACAGAGGGCGAGAAACAGAGGGCGAGAAACAAAGAGCGAGAAACAGAGGGCGAGAAACAGAGGGCGAGAAACAGAGGGCGAGAAACAGAGGGGCTGAAACAGACGGGCTGAAACAGAGGGGCTGAAACAGAGGGCGAGAAGCAGAGGGCGAGAAACAGAGGGCGAGAAACAGAGGGGCTGAAACAGAGTGGCTGAAAAAGAGGGGCTGAAACAGAGGGGCTGAAACAGTGGGCGAGAAACAGAGGGGCTGAAACAGAGGGGCTGAAACAGAGGGGCTGAAACAGAGGGGCTGAAACAGAGGGACTGAAACAGAGGGGCTGAAACAGAGGGCGAGAAACAGAGGGGCTGAAACAGAGGGCGAGAAACAGAGGGGCTGAAACAGAGGGCGTGAAACAAAGGGCGAGAAACAGAGGTGCTGAAACAGTGGGGCTGAAACAGAGGGGCTGAAACAGAGAGGCTGAAACAGAGGGGCTGAAACAGAGGGCGAGAAACAGAGGGGCTGAAACAGAGGGCGAGAAACAGAGGGGCTGAAACAGAGGGGCTGAAACAGAGGGTCTGCAACAGAGGGCGAGAAAGAGAGGGGCTGAAAGAGAGGGCGAGAAACAGAGGTGCTGAAACAGAGGGCGAGAAACAGAGGGGCTGCAACTGAGGGGCTGAAACAGAGGGGCTGAAACAGAGGGCGAGAAACAGAGGGCGAGAAACAGAGGGGCTGAAACAGAGGGGCTGAAACAGAGGGGCTGAAACAGAGGGCGTGAAACAGAGGGCGAGAAACAGAGGGCGAGAAACAGAGGGCGAGAAACAGAGGGGCTGAAACAGAGGGGCTGAAACAGAGGGGCTGAAACAGAGGGGCTGAAACAGAGGGGCTGAAATAGAAGGCGAGAAACAGTGGGCGAGAAACAGAGGGGCTGAAACAGAGGGGCTGAAACAAAGGGGCTGAAACAGAGGGGCTGAAACTGAGGGCGAGAAACAGAGGGCGAGAAACAGAGGGCGAGAAACAGAGGGGCTGAAACAGAGGGGCTGAAACAGAGGGGCTGAAACAGAGGGCGAGAAACAGAGGGCGAGAAACAGAGAGCGAGAAACAGAGGGCAAGAAACAGAGGGCGAGAAACAGAGGGCGAGAAACAGAGGGGCTGAAACAGAGGGTCTAAAACAGAGGGGCTGAAACAGAGGGGCAGAAACAGAGGCGAGAAACAGTGGGCGAGAAACAGAGGGCGAGAAACAGAGGGGCTGAAACAGAGGGGCTGAATATAAGGGTTGAAACAGAGGGCGAGAAACAAAGGGCGAGAAACAGAGAGCGAGAAACAGAGGGCGAGAAACAGAGGGCGAGAAACAGGGGGCGATAAACAGAGGGGCTGAAACAGAGGGGCTGAAACAGAGGGGCTGAAACAGAGGGGCTGAAACAGAGGGGCTGAAACAGAGGGCGAGAAACAGAGGGCGAGAAACAGAGAGCGAGAAACAGAGGGCGAGAAACAGAGGGCGAGAAACAGACGGCGAGAAACAGAGGGGCTGAAACAGAGGGGCTGAAACAGAGGGGCTGAAACAGAGGGTCTGAAACAGAGGGGCTGAAACAGAGGGCGAGAAACAGAGGGCGAGAAACAGAGAGCGAGAAACAGAGGGCGAGAAACAGAGGGCGAGAAACACACGGCGAGAAACAGAGGGGCTGAAACAGAGGGGCTGAAACAGAGGGCAAGAAAGAGAGGGCGAGAAACAGAGGGGCTGAAACAGAGTGGCTGAAACAGAGGGGCTGAAACAGAGGGGCTGAAACTGAGGGCGAGAAACAGAGGGGCTGAAACAGAGGGGCTGAAACAGAGGGCGAGAAACAGAGGGGCTGAAATAGAGGGGCTGAAACAGAGGGGCTGAAACAAAGGGACTGAAACAGAGGGGCTGAAACAGAGGGCGAGAAACAGTGGGAAAGAAACACAGGGCGAGAAACAGAGGGACTGAAACAGAGGGGCTGAAACAGAGAGGCTGAAACAGAGGGACTGAAACAGTGGGCGAGAAACAGAAGGCGAGAAACAGAGAGCGAGAAACAGAGGGCGAGAAACAGAGGGGCTGAAACAGAGGGGCTGAAACAGAGGGGCTGAATCAGAGGGGCTGAAACAGAGGGCGAGAAACAGAGGGCAAGAAACAGAGGGGCTGAAACAGAGGGGCTGATACAGAGGGGCTGAAACAGAGGGGCTGAAACTGAGGGCGAGATACAGAGGTGCTGAAACAGAGGGGCTGAAACAGAGGGCGTGAAACAGAGGGGCTGAAACAGAGGGGCTGAAACAGAGGGGCTGAATCAGAGGGACTGAAACAGAGGGGCTGAAACAGAGGGCGAGAAACAGAGGGCGAGAAACAGAGGGCGAGAAACAGAGGGCGAGAAACAGAGGGGATGAAACAGAGGGGCTGAAACAGAGGGGCTGAATCAGAGGGGCTGAAACAGAGGGCGAGAAACAGAGGGCGAGAAACAGAGGGGCTGAAACAGAGGGGCTGATACAGAGGGGCTGAAACAGAGGGGCTGAAACAGAGGGCGAGATACAGAGGGGCTGAAACAGAGGGGCTGAAACAGAGGGCGTGAAACAGAGGGGCTGAAACAGAGGGGCTGAAACAGAGGGGCTGAAACAGAGGGCGAGAAACAGAGGGCGAGAAACAAAGAGCGAGAAACAGAGGGCGAGAAACAGAGGGCGAGAAACAGAGGGCGAGAAACAGAGGGGCTGAAACAGACGTGCTGAAACAGAGGGGCTGAAACAGAGGGCGAGAAGCAGAGGGCGAGAAACAGAGGGCGAGAAACAGAGGGGCTGAAACAGAGTGGCTGAAAAAGAGGGGCTGAAACAGAGGGGCTGAAACAGTGGGCGAGAAACAGAGGGGCTGAAACAGAGGGGCTGAAACAGAGGGGCTGAAACAGAGGGGCTGAAACAGAGGGGCTGAAACAGAGGGACTGAAACAGAGGGGCTGAAACAGAGGGCGAGAAACAGAGGGGCTGAAACAGAGGGCGAGAAACAGAGGGGCTGAAACAGAGGGCGTGAAACAAAGGGCGAGAAACAGAGGTGCTGAAACAGTGGGGCTGAAACAGAGGGGCTGACACAGAGGGGCTGAAAAAGAGGGGCTGAAACAGAGGGCGAGAAACAGAGGGGCTGAAACAGAGGGCGAGAAACAGAGGGGCTGAAACAGAGGGGCTGAAACAGAGGGGCTGAAACAGAGGGTCTGCAACAGAGGGCGAGAAAGAGAGGGGCTGAAAGAGAGGGCGAGAAACAGAGGTGCTGAAACAGAGGGCGAGAAACAGAGGGGCTGGAACTGAGGGGCTGAAACAGAGGGGCTGAAACAGAGGGCGAGAAACAGAGGGCGAGAAACAGAGGGGCTGAAACAGAGGGGCTGAAACAGAGGGGCTGAAACAGAGGGCGTGAAACAGAGGGCGAGAAACAGAGGGCGAGAAACAGAGGGCGAGAAACAGAGGGGCTGAAACAGAGGGGCTGAAACAGAGGGGCTGAAACAGAGGGGCTGAAACAGAGGGGCTGAAACAGAGGGGCTGAAATAGAACGCGAGAAACAGTGGGCGAGAAACAGAGGGGCTGAAACAGAGGGGCTGAAACAAAGGGGCTGAAACAGAGGGGCTGAAACTGAGGGCGAGAAACAGAGGGCGAGAAACAGAGGGCGAGAAACAGAGGGGCTGAAACAGAGGGGCTGAAACAGAGGGGCTGAAACAGAGGGCGAGAAACAGAGGGCGAGAAACAGAGAGCGAGAAACAGAGGGCAAGAAACAGAGGGCGAGAAACAGAGGGCGAGAAACAGAGGGGCTGAAACAGAGGGTCTAAAACAGAGGGGCTGAAACAGAGGGGCAGAAACAGAGGCGAGAAACAGTGGGCGAGAAACAGAGGGCGAGAAACAGAGGGCGAGAAACAGAGGGGCTGAAACAGAGGGGCTGAAACAGAGGGGCTGAAACAGCGGGGCTGAAACAGAGGGCGAGAAACAGAGGGCGAGAAACAGAGAGCGAGAAACAGAGGGCGAGAAACAGAGGGCGAGAAACAGACGGCGAGAAACAGAGGGGCTGAAACAGAGGGGCTGAAACAGAGGGGCTGAAACAGAGGGGCTGAAACAGATTGGCTGAAACAGAGGGCGAGAAACAGAGGGCGAGAAACAGAGAGCGAGAAACAGAGGGCGAGAAACAGAGGGCGAGAAACAGACGGCGAGAAACAGAGGGGCTGAAACAGAGGGGCTGAAACAGAGGGCAAGAAAGAGAGGGCGAGAAACAGAGGGGCTGAAACAGAGTGGCTGAAACAGAGGGGCTGAAACAGAGGGGCTGAAACAGAGGGGGAGAAACAGAGGGGCTGAAACAGAGGGGCTGAAACAGAGGGCGAGAAACAGAGGGGCTGAAATAGAGGGGCTGAAACAGAGGGGCTGAAACAAAGGGACTGAAACAGAGGGGCTGAAACAGAGGGCGAGAAACAGAGGGAAAGAAACACAGGGCGAGAAACAGAGGGGCTGAAACAGAGGGGCTGAAACAGAGAGGCTGAAACAGAGGGACTGAAACAGTGGGCGAGAAACAGAAGGCGAGAAACAGAGAGCGAGAAACAGAGGGCGAGAAACAGAGGGGCTGAAACAGAGGGGCTGAAACAGAGGGGCTGAATCAGACGGGCTGAAACAGAGGGCGAGAAACAGAGGGCGAGAAACAGAGGGGCTGAAACAGAGGGGCTGATACAGAGGGGCTGAAACAGAGGGGCTGAAACAGAGGGCGAGATACAGAGGGGCTGAAACAGAGGGGCTGAAACAGAGGGCGTGAAACAGAGGGGCTGAAACAGAGGGGCTGAAACAGAGGGGCTGAATCAGAGGGACTGAAACAGAGGGGCTGAAACAGAGGGCGAGAAACAGAGGGCGGAAACAGAGGGCGAGAAACAGAGGGCGATAAACAGAGGGGCTGAAACAGAGGGGCTGAAACAGAGGGGCTGAAACAGAGGGGCTGAAACAGAGGGCGAGAAACAGAGGGCGAGAAACAGAGAGCGAGAAACAGAGGGCGAGAAACAGAGGGCGAGAAACAGAGGGGCTGAAACAGAGGGGCTGAAACAAAGCGACTTAAACAGAGGGGCTGAAACAGAGGGCGAGAAACAGAGGGGCTGAAACAGAGGGGCTGAAACAGAGGGGCTGGAACAGAGGGGCTGAAACAGAGAGCGAGAAACAGAGGGCGATTAACAGAGGGAGAGAAACAGAGGGCGAGAAACAGAGTGGCTGAAACAGAGGGGCTGAAACAGAGGGGCTGATACAGAGGGGCTGAAACAGAGGGGCTGAAACAGTGGGCGAGAAACAGAGGGGCTGAAACAGAGGGGCTGAAACAGAGGGGCTGAAAAAGAGGGGTTGAAACAGAGGGGCTGAAACAGAGGGGCTGAAACAGAGGGACTGAAACAGAGGGGCTGAAATAGAGGGCGAGAAACAGAGGGGCTGTAACAGAGGGCGAGAAACAGAGGGGCTGAAACAGAGGGCGAGAAACAAAGGGCGAGAAACAGAGGTGCTGAAACAGAGGGGCTGAAACAGAGGGGCTGAAACAGAGTGGCTGAAACAGAGGGAGAGAAACAGAGGGGCTGAAACAGAGGGGCTGAAACAGATGGCGAGAAACAGAGGGGCTGAAACAGAGGGGCTGAAACAGAGGGGCTGAAACAGAGGGGCTGAAACAGAGGGCGAGATACAGAGGGGCAGAAACAGAGGGGCTGAAACAGAGGGGCTGAAACAGAGGGTCTGCAACAGTGGGCGAGAAAGAGAGGGGCTGAAAGAGAGGGCGAGAAACAGAGGTGCTGAAACAGAGGGGGAGAAACAGAGGGGCTGAAACTGAGGGGCTGAAACAGAGGGGCTGAAACAGAGGGCGAGAAACAGATGGCGAGAAACAGAGGGGCTTAAACAGAGGGGCTGAAACAGAGGGCGAGAAACAGAGGGCGAGAAACAAAGGGCGAGAAACAGAGGGCGAGAAACAGAGGGGCTGAAACAGAGGGGCTGAAACAGAGGGGCTGAAACAGAGGGGTTGAAACAGAGGGGTTGAAACAGAGGGCGAGAAACAGTGGCCGAGAAACAGAGGGGCAGAAACAGAGGGGCTGAAACAAAGGCGCTGAAACAGAGGGGCTGAAACTGATGGCGAGAAACAGAGGGCGAGAAACAGAGGGCGAGAAACAGAGGGGTTGAAACAAAGGGGCTGAAACAGAGGGGCTGAAACAGAGGCAGAGAAACTGTGGGCGAGAAACAGAGGGCGAGAAACAGAGGGGCTGAAACAGAGGGGCTGAAACAGAGGGGCTGAAACAGAGGGCGAGAAACAGTGGGCGAGAAACAGAGGGCGAGAAACAGTGGGCGAGAAACAGAGGGGCTGAAACAAAGGGGCTGAATAAGAGGGGCTGAAACAGAGGGCGAGAAACAGTGGGCGAGAAACAGAGGGCGAGAAACAGAGGGGCTGAAACAGAGGGGCTGAAACAGAGGGCAAGAAACAGAGGGCGAGAAACAAAGGGCGAGAAACAGAGGGCGAGAAACAGAGGGGCTGAAACAGAGGGGCTGAAACAGAGGGGCTGAAACAGAGGGGCTGAAACAGAGGGGCTGAATCAGAGGGCGAGAAACAGTGGGCGAGAAACAGAGGGGCAGAAACAGAGGGGCTGAAACAAAGGGGCTGAAACAGAGGGGCTGAAACTGAGGGCGAGAAACAGAGGGCGAGAAACAGACGGCGAGAAACAGAGGGGCTGAAACAGAGGGGGTGAAACAGAGGGGCTGAAACAGAGGGCGAGAAACAGAGGGCGAGAAACAGAGAGCGAGAAACAGAGGGCAAGAAACAGATGCCGAGAAACAGAGGGCGAGAAACAGAGGGGCTGAAACAGAGGGGCTGAAACAGAGGGGCTGAAAAAGAGGGGCTGAAACAGAGGGCGAGAAACAGTGGGCGAGAAACAGAGGGCGAGAAACAGAGGGGCTGAAACAGAGGGGCTGAAACAGAGGGGCTGAAACAGAGGGCGAGAAACAGTGGGCGAGAAACAGAGGGCTAGAAACAGAGGGCGAGAAACAGAGGGGCTGAAACAGAGGGGCTGAAACAGAGGGGCTGAAACAGAGGGACTGAAACAGAGGGGCTGAAACAGAGGGCGAGAAACAGAGTGGCTGTAACAGAGGGCGAGAAACAGAGGGGCTGAAACAGAGGGCGAGAAACAAAGGGCGAGAAACAGAGGTGCTGAAACAGAGGGGCTGAAACAGAGGGGCTGAAACAGAGGGGCTGAAACAGAGGGGCTGAAACCGAGGGCGAGAAACAGAGGGGCTGAAACTGAGGGGCTGAAACAGAGGGCATGAAATAGAGGGGCTGAAACAGAGGGGCTCAAACTGAGGGCGAGAAACAGAGGAGCTGAAACAGAGGGGCTGAAACAGAGGGGCTGAAACAGAGGGCGAGAAACAGATGGCGAGAAACAGAGGGGCTGAAACAGAGGGGCTGAAACAGAGGGCCTGAAACAGAGGGGCTGCAACAGAGGGCGAGAAACAGAGGGGCGGAAACAGAGGGCGAGAAACAGAGGGGCTGAAACAGAGGGCGAGAAACAGAGGGGCTGAAACAGAGGGGCTGAAACAGATGGGCTGAAACAGAGGGTCTGCAACAGAGGGCGAGAAAGAGAGGGGCTGAAAGAGAGGGCGAGAAACAGAGGTGCTGAAACAGAGGACGAGAAACAGAGGGCCTGGAACTGAGGGGCTGAAACAGAGGGGCTGAAACAGATGGCGAGAAACAGAGGGCGAGAAACAGAGGGGCTGAAACAGAGGGGCTGAAACAGAGGGGCTGAAACAGAGGGCGAGAAACAGAGGGCGAGAAACAGAGGGCGAGAAACAGAGGGCGAGAAACAGAGGGGCTGAAACAGAGGGGCTGAAACAGAGGGGCTGAAACAGAGTGGCTGAAACAGAGGGGCTGAAACAGAGGGGCTGAAACAGAGGGCGAGAAACAGTGTGCGAGAAACAGAGGGCCTGAAACAGAGGGGCTGAAACAAAGGGGCTGAAACAGAGGGGCTGAAACTGAGGGCGAGAAACACAGGGCGAGAAACAGAGGGCGAGAAACAGACGGGCTGAAACAGAGGGGCTGAAACAGAGGGGCTGAAACAGAGGGCGAGAAACAGAGGCCGAGAAACAGAGAGCGAGAAACAGAGGGCAAGAAACAGAGGGCGAGAAACAGAGGGCGAGAAATAGAGGGTCTGAAACATAGGGGCTGAAACAGAGGGGCTGAAACAGAGGGGCAGAAACAGAGGGCGAGAAACAGTGGGCGAGAAACAGAGGGCGAGAAACAGAGGGGCTGAAACAGAGGGGCTGAAACAGACGGGCTGAAACAGAGGGCGAGAAACAGAGGGCGAGAAACAGAGAGCGAGAAACAGAGGGCGAGAAACAGAGGGCGAGAAGCAGAGGGCGATAAACAGAGGGGCTGAAACAGAAGGGCTGAAACAGAGGGGCTGAAACAGAAGGGATGAAACAGAGGGCGAGAAACAGAGGGCGAGAAACAGAGAGCGAGAAACAGAGGGGCTGAAACAGAGGGGCTGAAACAGAGGGGCTGAAACAGAGGGCGAGAAAGAGAGGGCGAGAAAGAGAGGGGCTGAAACAGAGTGGCTGAAACAGAGGGTCTGAAACAGAGGGGCTGAAACTGAGGGCGAGAAACAGAGGGGCTGAAACAGAGGGGCTGAAACAGAGGGCGAGAAACAGAGGGGCTGAAACAGAGGGGCTGAAATAGAGGGGCTGAAACAAAGGGACTGAAACAGAGGGGCTGAAACAGAGGGCGAGAAACAGAGGGGCTGAAACAGAGGGGCTGAAACAGAGGGCGAGAAACAGAGGGCGAGAAACAGAGAGCGAGAAACACAGTGCGAGAAACAGAGGGGCTGAAACAGAGGGGCTGAAACAGAGGGGCTGAAACTGAGGGGCTGAAACTGAGGGCGAGAAACAGTGGGGCTGAAACAGAGGGGCTGAAACAGAGGGGATGAAACAGAGGGGCTGAAACAGAGGGGCTGAAACAGAGGGGCTGAAACAGAGGGCGAGAAACAGAGGGCGAGAAACAAAGAGCGAGAAACAGAGGGCGAGAAACAGAGGGCGAGAAACAGAGGGCGAGAAACAGAGGGGCTGAAACAGACGGGCTGAAACAGAGGGGCTGAAACAGAGGGCGAGAAGCAGAGGGCGAGAAACAGAGGGCGAGAAACAGAGGGGCTGAAACAGAGTGGCTGAAAAAGAGGGGCTGAAACAGAGGGGCTGAAACAGTGGGCGAGAAACAGAGGGGCTGAAACAGAGGGGCTGAAACAGAGGGGCTGAAACAGAGGGGCTGAAACAGAGGGACTGAAACAGAGGGGCTGAAACAGAGGGCGAGAAACAGAGGGGCTGAAACAGAGGGCGAGAAACAGAGGGGCTGAAACAGAGGGCGTGAAACAAAGGGCGAGAAACAGAGGTGCTGAAACAGTGGGGCTGAAACAGAGGGGCTGAAACAGAGAGGCTGAAACAGAGGGGCTGAAACAGAGGGCGAGAAACAGAGGGGCTGAAACAGAGGGCGAGAAACAGAGGGGCTGAAACAGAGGGGCTGAAACAGAGGGTCTGCAACAGAGGGCGAGAAAGAGAGGGGCTGAAAGAGAGGGCGAGAAACAGAGGTGCTGAAACAGAGGGCGAGAAACAGAGGGGCTGCAACTGAGGGGCTGAAACAGAGGGGCTGAAACAGAGGGCGAGAAACAGAGGGCGAGAAACAGAGGGGCTGAAACAGAGGGGCTGAAACAGAGGGGCTGAAACAGAGGGCGTGAAACAGAGGGCGAGAAACAGAGGGCGAGAAACAGAGGGCGAGAAACAGAGGGGCTGAAACAGAGGGGCTGAAACAGAGGGGCTGAAACAGAGGGGCTGAAACAGAGGGGCTGAAATAGAAGGCGAGAAACAGTGGGCGAGAAACAGAGGGGCTGAAACAGAGGGGCTGAAACAAAGGGGCTGAAACAGAGGGGCTGAAACTGAGGGCGAGAAACAGAGGGCGAGAAACAGAGGGCGAGAAACAGAGGGGCTGAAACAGAGGGGCTGAAACAGAGGGGCTGAAACAGAGGGCGAGAAACAGAGGGCGAGAAACAGAGAGCGAGAAACAGAGGGCAAGAAACAGAGGGCGAGAAACAGAGGGCGAGAAACAGAGGGGCTGAAACAGAGGGTCTAAAACAGAGGGGCTGAAACAGAGGGGCAGAAACAGAGGCGAGAAACAGTGGGCGAGAAACAGAGGGCGAGAAACAGAGGGGCTGAAACAGAGGGGCTGAATATAAGGGTTGAAACAGAGGGCGAGAAACAAAGGGCGAGAAACAGAGAGCGAGAAACAGAGGGCGAGAAACAGAGGGCGAGAAACAGGGGGCGATAAACAGAGGGGCTGAAACAGAGGGGCTGAAACAGAGGGGCTGAAACAGAGGGGCTGAAACAGAGGGGCTGAAACAGAGGGCGAGAAACAGAGGGCGAGAAACAGAGAGCGAGAAACAGAGGGCGAGAAACAGAGGGCGAGAAACAGACGGCGAGAAACAGAGGGGCTGAAACAGAGGGGCTGAAACAGAGGGGCTGAAACAGAGGGTCTGAAACAGAGGGGCTGAAACAGAGGGCGAGAAACAGAGGGCGAGAAACAGAGAGCGAGAAACAGAGGGCGAGAAACAGAGGGCGAGAAACACACGGCGAGAAACAGAGGGGCTGAAACAGAGGGGCTGAAACAGAGGGCAAGAAAGAGAGGGCGAGAAACAGAGGGGCTGAAACAGAGTGGCTGAAACAGAGGGGCTGAAACAGAGGGGCTGAAACTGAGGGCGAGAAACAGAGGGGCTGAAACAGAGGGGCTGAAACAGAGGGCGAGAAACAGAGGGGCTGAAATAGAGGGGCTGAAACAGAGGGGCTGAAACAAAGGGACTGAAACAGAGGGGCTGAAACAGAGGGCGAGAAACAGTGGGAAAGAAACACAGGGCGAGAAACAGAGGGGCTGAAACAGAGGGGCTGAAACAGAGAGGCTGAAACAGAGGGACTGAAACAGTGGGCGAGAAACAGAAGGCGAGAAACAGAGAGCGAGAAACAGAGGGCGAGAAACAGAGGGGCTGAAACAGAGGGGCTGAAACAGAGGGGCTGAATCAGAGGGGCTGAAACAGAGGGCGAGAAACAGAGGGCAAGAAACAGAGGGGCTGAAACAGAGGGGCTGATACAGAGGGGCTGAAACAGAGGGGCTGAAACTGAGGGCGAAATACAGAGGTGCTGAAACAGAGGGGCTGAAACAGAGGGCGTGAAACAGAGGGGCTGAAACAGAGGGGCTGAAACAGAGGGGCTGAATCAGAGGGACTGAAACAGAGGGGCTGAAACAGAGGGCGAGAAACAGAGGGCGAGAAACAGAGGGCGAGAAACAGAGGGCGAGAAACAGAGGGGATGAAACAGAGGGGCTGAAACAGAGGGGCTGAATCAGAGGGGCTGAAACAGAGGGCGAGAAACAGAGGGCGAGAAACAGAGGGGCTGAAACAGAGGGGCTGATACAGAGGGGCTGAAACAGAGGGGCTGAAACAGAGGGCGAGATACAGAGGGGCTGAAACAGAGGGGCTGAAACAGAGGGCGTGAAACAGAGGGGCTGAAACAGAGGGGCTGAAACAGAGGGGCTGAAACAGAGGGCGAGAAACAGAGGGCGAGAAACAAAGAGCGAGAAACAGAGGGCGAGAAACAGAGGGCGAGAAACAGAGGGCGAGAAACAGAGGGTCTGAAACAGACGTGCTGAAACAGAGGGGCTGAAACAGAGGGCGAGAAGCAGAGGGCGAGAAACAGAGGGCGAGAAACAGAGGGGCTGAAACAGAGTGGCTGAAAAAGAGGGGCTGAAACAGAGGGGCTGAAACAGTGGGCGAGAAACAGAGGGGCTGAAACAGAGGGGCTGAAACAGAGGGGCTGAAACAGAGGGGCTGAAACAGAGGGGCTGAAACAGAGGGACTGAAACAGAGGGGCTGAAACAGAGGGCGAGAAACAGAGGGGCTGAAACAGAGGGCGAGAAACAGAGGGGCTGAAACAGAGGGCGTGAAACAAAGGGCGAGAAACAGAGGTGCTGAAACAGTGGGGCTGAAACAGAGGGGCTGACACAGAGGGGCTGAAAAAGAGGGGCTGAAACAGAGGGCGAGAAACAGAGGGGCTGAAACAGAGGGCGAGAAACAGAGGGGCTGAAACAGAGGGGCTGAAACAGAGGGGCTGAAACAGAGGGTCTGCAACAGAGGGCGAGAAAGAGAGGGGCTGAAAGAGAGGGCGAGAAACAGAGGTGCTGAAACAGAGGGCGAGAAACAGAGGGGCTGGAACTGAGGGGCTGAAACAGAGGGGCTGAAACAGAGGGCGAGAAACAGAGGGCGAGAAACAGAGGAGCTGAAACAGAGGGGCTGAAACAGAGGGGCTGAAACAGAGGGCGTGAAACAGAGGGCGAGAAACAGAGGGCGAGAAACAGAGGGCGAGAAACAGAGGGGCTGAAACAGAGGGGCTGAAACAGAGGGGCTGAAACAGAGGGGCTGAAACAGAGGGGCTGAAATAGAACGCGAGAAACAGTGGGCGAGAAACAGAGGGGCTGAAACAGAGGGGCTGAAACAAAGGGGCTGAAACAGAGGGGCTGAAACTGAGGGCGAGAAACAGAGGGCGAGAAACAGAGGGCGAGAAACAGAGGGGCTGAAACAGAGGGGCTGAAACAGAGGGGCTGAAACAGAGGGCGAGAAACAGAGGGCGAGAAACAGAGAGCGAGAAACAGAGGGCAAGAAACAGAGGGCGAGAAACAGAGGTCGAGAAACAGAGGGGCTGAAACAGAGGGTCTAAAACAGAGGGGCTGAAACAGAGGGGCAGAAACAGAGGCGAGAAACAGTGGGCGAGAAACAGAGGGCGAGAAACAGAGGGCGAGAAACAGAGGGGCTGAAACAGAGGGGCTGAAACAGAGGGGCTGAAACAGAGGGGCTGAAACAGAGGGCGAGAAACAGAGGGCGAGAAACAGAGAGCGAGAAACAGAGGGCGAGAAACAGAGGGCGAGAAACAGACGGCGAGAAACAGAGGGGCTGAAACAGAGGGGCTGAAACAGAGGGGCTGAAACAGAGGGGCTGAAACAGATTGGCTGAAACAGAGGGCGAGAAACAGAGGGCGAGAAACAGAGAGCGAGAAACAGAGGGCGAGAAACAGAGGGCGAGAAACAGACGGCGAGAAACAGAGGGGCTGAAACAGAGGGGCTGAAACAGAGGGCAAGAAAGAGAGGGCGAGAAACAGAGGGGCTGAAACAGAGTGGCTGAAACAGAGGGGCTGAAACAGAGGGGCTGAAACAGAGGGGGAGAAACAGAGGTGCTGAAACAGAGGGGCTGAAACAGAGGGCGAGAAACAGAGGGGCTGAAATAGAGGGGCTGAAACAGAGGGGCTGAAACAAAGGGACTGAAACAGAGGGGCTGAAACAGAGGGCGAGAAACAGAGGGAAAGAAACACAGGGCGAGAAACAGAGGGGCTGAAACAGAGGGGCTGAAACAGAGAGGCTGAAACAGAGGGACTGAAACAGTGGGCGAGAAACAGAAGGCGAGAAACAGAGAGCGAGAAACAGAGGGCGAGAAACAGAGGGGCTGAAACAGAGGGGCTGAAACAGAGGGGCTGAATCAGACGGGCTGAAACAGAGGGCGAGAAACAGAGGGCGAGAAACAGAGGGGCTGAAACAGAGGGGCTGATACAGAGGGGCTGAAACAGAGGGGCTGAAACAGAGGGCGAGATACAGAGGGGCTGAAACAGAGGGGCTGAAACAGAGGGCGTGAAACAGAGGGGCTGAAACAGAGGGGCTGAAACAGAGGGGCTGAATCAGAGGGACTGAAACAGAGGGGCTGAAACAGAGGGCGAGAAACAGAGGGCGGAAACAGAGGGCGAGAAACAGAGGGCGATAAACAGAGGGGCTGAAACAGAGGGGCTGAAACAGAGGGGCTGAAACAGAGGGGCTGAAACAGAGGGCGAGAAACAGAGGGCGAGAAACAGAGAGCGAGAAACAGAGGGCGAGAAACAGAGGGCGAGAAACAGAGGGGCTGAAACAGAGGGGCTGAAACAAAGCGACTTAAACAGAGGGGCTGAAACAGAGGGCGAGAAACAGAGGGGCTGAAACAGAGGGGCTGAAACAGAGGGGCTGGAACAGAGGGGCTGAAACAGAGAGCGAGAAACAGAGGGCGATTAACAGAGGGAGAGAAACAGAGGGCGAGAAACAGAGTGGCTGAAACAGAGGGGCTGAAACAGAGGGGCTGATACAGAGGGGCTGAAACAGAGGGGCTGAAACAGTGGGCGAGAAACAGAGGGGCTGAAACAGAGGGGCTGAAACAGAGGGGCTGAAAAAGAGGGGTTGAAACAGAGGGGCTGAAACAGAGGGGCTGAAACAGAGGGACTGAAACAGAGGGGCTGAAATAGAGGGCGAGAAACAGAGGGGCTGTAACAGAGGGCGAGAAACAGAGGGGCTGAAACAGAGGGCGAGAAACAAAGGGCGAGAAACAGAGGTGCTGAAACAGAGGGGCTGAAACAGAGGGGCTGAAACAGAGTGGCTGAAACAGAGGGAGAGAAACAGAGGGGCTGAAACAGAGGGGCTGAAACAGATGGCGAGAAACAGAGGGGCTGAAACAGAGGGGCTGAAACAGAGGGGCTGAAACAGAGGGGCTGAAACAGAGGGCGAGATACAGAGGGGCAGAAACAGAGGGGCTGAAACAGAGGGGCTGAAACAGAGGGTCTGCAACTGTGGGCGAGAAAGAGAGGGGCTGAAAGAGAGGGCGAGAAACAGAGGTGCTGAAACAGAGGGGGAGAAACAGAGGGGCTGAAACTGAGGGGCTGAAACAGAGGGGCTGAAACAGAGGGCGAGAAACAGATGGCGAGAAACAGAGGGGCTTAAACAGAGGGGCTGAAACAGAGGGCGAGAAACAGAGGGCGAGAAACAAAGGGCGAGAAACAGAGGGCGAGAAACAGAGGGGCTGAAACAGAGGGGCTGAAACAGAGGGGCTGAAACAGAGGGGTTGAAACAGAGGGGTTGAAACAGAGGGCGAGAAACAGTGGCCGAGAAACAGAGGGGCAGAAACAGAGGGGCTGAAACAAAGGCGCTGAAACAGAGGGGCTGAAACTGATGGCGAGAAACAGAGGGCGAGAAACAGAGGGCGAGAAACAGAGGGGTTGAAACAAAGGGGCTGAAACAGAGGGGCTGAAACAGAGGCAGAGAAACTGTGGGCGAGAAACAGAGGGCGAGAAACAGAGGGGCTGAAACAGAGGGGCTGAAACAGAGGGGCTGAAACAGAGGGCGAGAAACAGTGGGCGAGAAACAGAGGGCGAGAAACAGTGGGCGAGAAACAGAGGGGCTGAAACAAAGGGGCTGAATAAGAGGGGCTGAAACAGAGGGCGAGAAACAGTGGGCGAGAAACAGAGGGCGAGAAACAGAGGGGCTGAAACAGAGGGGCTGAAACAGAGGGCAAGAAACAGAGGGCGAGAAACAAAGGGCGAGAAACAGAGGGCGAGAAACAGAGGGGCTGAAACAGAGGGGCTGAAACAGAGGGGCTGAAACAGAGGGGCTGAAACAGAGGGGCTGAATCAGAGGGCGAGAAACAGTGGGCGAGAAACAGAGGGGCAGAAACAGAGGGGCTGAAACAAAGGGGCTGAAACAGAGGGGCTGAAACTGAGGGCGAGAAACAGAGGGCGAGAAACAGACGGCGAGAAACAGAGGGGCTGAAACAGAGGGGGTGAAACAGAGGGGCTGAAACAGAGGGCGAGAAACAGAGGGCGAGAAACAGAGAGCGAGAAACAGAGGGCAAGAAACAGATGCCGAGAAACAGAGGGCGAGAAACAGAGGGGCTGAAACAGAGGGGCTGAAACAGAGGGGCTGAAAAAGAGGGGCTGAAACAGAGGGCGAGAAACAGTGGGCGAGAAACAGAGGGCGAGAAACAGAGGGGCTGAAACAGAGGGGCTGAAACAGAGGGGCTGAAACAGAGGGCGAGAAACAGTGGGCGAGAAACAGAGGGCTAGAAACAGAGGGCGAGAAACAGAGGGGCTGAAACAGAGGGGCTGAAACAGAGGGGCTGAAACAGAGGGACTGAAACAGAGGGGCTGAAACAGAGGGCGAGAAACAGAGGGGCTGTAACAGAGGGCGAGAAACAGAGGGGCTGAAACAGAGGGCGAGAAACAAAGGGCGAGAAACAGAGGTGCTGAAACAGAGGTGCTGAAACAGAGGGGCTGAAACAGAGGGGCTGAAACAGAGGGGCTGAAACCGAGGGCGAGAAACAGAGGGGCTGAAACTGAGGGGCTGAAACAGAGGGCATGAAATAGAGGGGCTGAAACAGAGGGGCTCAAACTGAGGGCGAGAAACAGAGGAGCTGAAACAGAGGGGCTGAAACAGAGGGGCTGAAACAGAGGGCGAGAAACAGATGGCGAGAAACAGAGGGGCTGAAACAGAGGGGCTGAAACAGAGGGGCTGAAACAGAGGGGCTGCAACAGAGGGCGAGAAACAGAGGGGCGGAAACAGAGGGCGAGAAACAGAGGGGCTGAAACAGAGGGCGAGAAACAGAGGGGCTGAAACAGAGGGGCTGAAACAGATGGGCTGAAACAGAGGGTCTGCAACAGAGGGCGAGAAAGAGAGGGGCTGAAAGAGAGGGCGAGAAACAGAGGTGCTGAAACAGAGGACGAGAAACAGAGGGCCTGGAACTGAGGGGCTGAAACAGAGGGGCTGAAACAGATGGCGAGAAACAGAGGGCGAGAAACAGAGGGGCTGAAACAGAGGGGCTGAAACAGAGGGGCTGAAACAGAGGGCGAGAAACAGAGGGCGAGAAACAGAGGGCGAGAAACAGAGGGCGAGAAACAGAGGGGCTGAAACAGAGGGGCTGAAACAGAGGGGCTGAAACAGAGTGGCTGAAACAGAGGGGCTGAAACAGAGGGGCTGAAACAGAGGGCGAGAAACAGTGTGCGAGAAACAGAGGGCCTGAAACAGAGGGGCTGAAACAAAGGGGCTGAAACAGAGGGGCTGAAACTGAGGGCGAGAAACACAGGGCGAGAAACAGAGGGCGAGAAACAGACGGGCTGAAACAGAGGGGCTGAAACAGAGGGGCTGAAACAGAGGGCGAGAAACAGAGGCCGAGAAACAGAGAGCGAGAAACAGAGGGCAAGAAACAGAGGGCGAGAAACAGAGGGCGAGAAATAGAGGGTCTGAAACATAGGGGCTGAAACAGAGGGGCTGAAACAGAGGGGCAGAAACAGAGGGCGAGAAACAGTGGGCGAGAAACAGAGGGCGAGAAACAGAGGGGCTGAAACAGAGGGGCTGAAACAGACGGGCTGAAACAGAGGGCGAGAAACAGAGGGCGAGAAACAGAGAGCGAGAAACAGACGGCGAGAAACAGAGGGCGAGAAACAGAGGGCGATAAACAGAGGGGCTGAAACAGAAGGGCTGAAACAGAGGGGCTGAAACAGAAGGGATGAAACAGAGGGCGAGAAACAGAGGGCGAGAAACAGAGAGCGAGAAACAGAGGGGCTGAAACAGAGGGGCTGAAACAGAGGGGCTGAAACAGAGGGCGAGAAAGAGAGGGCGAGAAAGAGAGGGGCTGAAACAGAGTGGCTGAAACAGAGGGTCTGAAACAGAGGGGCTGAAACTGAGGGCGAGAAACAGAGGGGCTGAAACAGAGGGGCTGAAACAGAGGGCGAGAAACAGAGGGGCTGAAACAGAGGGGCTGAAATAGAGGGGCTGAAACAAAGGGACTGAAACAGAGGGGCTGAAACAGAGGGCGAGAAACAGAGGGGCTGAAACAGAGGGGCTGAAACAGAGGGCGAGAAACAGAGGGCGAGAAACAGAGAGCGAGAAACACAGTGCGAGAAACAGAGGGGCTGAAACAGAGGGGCTGAAACAGAGGGGCTGAAACTGAGGGGCTGAAACTGAGGGCGAGAAACAGAGGGCGAGAAACAGAGGGGCTGAAACAGAGGTGCTGATACAGAGGGGCTGAAACAGAGGGGCTGAAACAGAGGGCGAGAAACAGAGGGGCTGAAACAGAGGGGCTGAAACAGAGGGCATGAAACAGAGGGGCTGAAACAGAGGGGCTGAATCAGAGGGACTGAAACAGAGGGGCTGAAACAGAGGGCGAGAAACAGAGGGGCTGAAACAGAGGGCGAGAAACAGAGGGGCTGAAACAGAGGGCGAGAAACAAAGGGCGAGAAACAGAGGTGCTGAAACAGAGGGGCTGAAACAGAGGGGCTGAAACAGAGGGGCTGAAACAGACGGCGAGAAACAGAGGGGCTGAAACAGAGGGGCTGAAACAGTTGGCGAGAAACAGAGGGGCTGAAACAGAGGGGCTGAAACAGAGGGGCTGAAACAGAGGGGCTGAAAAAGAGGGCGAGATACAGAGGTGCTGAAACAGAGGGGCTGAAACAGAGGGGCTGAAACAGAGGGTCTGCAACAGTGGGCGAGAAAGAGAGGGGCTGAAAGAGAGGGCGAGAAACAGAGGTGCTGAAACAGAGGGGGAGAAACAGAGGGGCTGAAACTGAGGGGCTGAAACAGAGGGGCTGAAACAGAGGGCGAGAAACAGATGGCGAGAAACAGAGGGGCTTAAACAGAGGGGCTGAAACAGAGGGCGAGAAACAGAGGGCGAGAAACAAAGGGCGAGAAACAGAGGGCGAGAAACAGAGGGGCTGAAACAGAGGGGCTGAAACAGAGGGGCTGAAACAGAGGGGCTGAAACAGAGGGGCTGAAACCGAGGGCGAGAAACAGTGGGCGAGAAACAGAGGGGCAGAAACAGAGGGGCTGAAACAAAGGGGCTGAAACAGAGGGGCTGAAACTGAGGGGGAGAAACAGAGGGCGAGAAACAGAGGGCGAGAAACAGAGGGGCTGAAACAGAGGGGCTGAAACAGAGGGGCTGAAACAGAGGGCGAGAAACAGAAGGCGAGAAACAGAGAGCGAGAAACAGAGGGCAAGAAACAGATGGCGAGAAACAGAGGGCGAGAAACAGAGGGGCTGAAACAGAGGGGCTGAAACAGAGGGGCTGAAACAGAGGGGCTGAAACAGAGGGCGAGAAACAGTGGGCGAGAAACAGAGGGCGAGAAACAGAGGGGCTGAAACAGAGGGGCTGAAACAGAGGGCGAGAAAAAGTGGGCGAGAAACAGAGGGCTAGAAACAGAGGGGCTGAAACAGAGGGCGAGAAACAGAGGGGCTGAAACAGAGGGGCTGAAACAGAGGGGCTGAAAAAGAGGGCGAGAAACAGAGGGGCTGAAACAGAGGGGCTGAAACAGAGGGCGTGAAACAGAGGGCGAGAAACAGAGGGCGAGAAACAGAGAGCGAGAAACAGAGGGCAAGAAACAGAGGGCGAGAAACAGAGGGCGAGAAACAGAGGGGCTGAAACAGAGGGGCTGAAACAGAGGGGTTGAAACAGAGGGGCTGAAACAGAGGGCGAGAAACAGTCGGCGAGAAACAGAGGGCGAGAAACAGAGGGGCTGAAACAGAGGGGCGGAAACAGAGGGGCTGAAACAGAGGTCGAGAAACAGAGGGCGAGAAACAGATAGCGAGAAACAGAGGGCGAGAAACAGAGGGGCTGAAACAGAGGGGCTGAAACAGAGGGGCTGAAACAGAGGGGCTGAAACAGAGGGGCTGAAACAGAGGGCGAGAAACAGAGGGCGTGAAACAGAGATCGAGAAACAGAGGGCGAGAAACAGAGGGCGAGAAACAGAGGGCGAGAAACAGAGGGCGAGAAACAGAGATCGAGAAACAGAGGGCGTGAAACAGAGGGCGAGAAACAGAGGGCGAGAAACAGAGGGGCTGAAACAGAGGGGCTGAAACAGAGGGGCTGAAACAGAGGGCGAGAAACAGAGGGCGAGAAACAGACGGGCTGAAACAGAGGGGCTGAAACAGAGGGGCTGAAACAGAGGGGCTGAAACAGAGGGCGAGAAACAGAGGGGCTGAAACAGAGGGGCTGAAACAGATGGCGAGAAACAGAGGGGCTGAAACAGTGGGCGAGAAACAGAGGGGCTGAAACAGAGGGCGAGAAACAGAGAAATAGAAACAGAGGGCGAGAAACAGAGGGGCTGAAACAGATGGGCTGAAACAGAGGGGCTGAAACAGAGGGTCTGAAACAGTGGGCGAGAAACAGAGGGCGAGAAACAGAGGGCGAGAAACAGAGGGGCTGAAAGAGAGGGGCTGATACTGAGGGGCTGAAACAGACGGTCTGAAACAGAGGGCGAGAAACAGAGGGGCTGAAACAGAGGGCGAGAAACAGAGGGGCAGAAACAGAGGGGCTTAAACAGAAGGGCTTTAAAAGAGGGGCTGAAACCGAGGGGCTGAAACAGCGGGGCTGAAACAGAGGGCGAGAAACAGAGGGGCTGAAACAGAGGGAGAGAAACAGAGGGGCTGAAACCGAGGGCGAGAAACAGAGGGCGAGAAACAGAGGGGCTGAAAAAGAGGGGCTGAAACAGAGGAGCTGAAACAGAGGGGCTGAAACAGAGGGCGAGAAACAGAGGGCGAGAAACAGAGATCGAGAAACAGAGGGCGAGAAACAGAGGGCTAGAAACAGAGGGCGAGAAACAGAGGGGCTGGAACAGAGGGGCTGAAACAGAGGGGCTGAAACAGAGGGCGAGAAACAGAGGGCGAGAAACAGAGGGGCTGAAACAGAGGGGCTGAAACAGAGGGGCTGAAACAGAGAAAGAGAAACAGAGGGCGAGAAACAGAGGGGCTGAAACAGGGGGGCTGAAACAGAGGGGCTGAAACAGAGGGGCTGAAACAGATGGGCTGAAACAGAGGGGCTGAAACAGAGGGGCTGAAACAGTGGGCGAGAAACAGAGGGCGAGATACAGAGGGCGAGAAACAGAGGGCGAGAAACAGAGGGGCTGAAACAGAGGTGCCGATACAGAGGGGCTGAAACAGAGGGGCTGAAACAGAGGGCGAGAAACAGAGGGGCTGAAACAGATGGCGAGAAACAGAGGGGCTGAAACAGAGGGGCTGAAACAGAGGGGCTGAAACAGAAGGGCTGAAACAGAGGGCGAGAAACAGAGGGCAAGAAACAGAGAGCGAGAAACAGAGGGCGAGAAACAGAGGGCGAGAAACAGAGGGGCTGAAACAGAGGGGCTGAAACAGAGGGGCTGATACAGAGGGGCTGAAACAGAGGGGCTGAAACAGAGGGCGAGAAACAGAGGGGCTGAAACAGAGGGGCTGAAAGAGAGGGCGAGAAACAGAGGGGCTGAAACAGAGGGGCTGAAACAGAGGGGCTGAAACAGAGGGACTGAAACAGAGGGGCTGAAACAGAGGGCGAGAAACAGAGGGGCTGTAACAGAGGGCGAGAAACAGAGGGGCTGAAACAGAGGGCGAGAAACAAAGGGCGAGAAACAGAGGTGCTGAAACAGAGGGGCTGAAACAGAGGGGCTGAAACAGAGGGGCTGAAACAGAGGGCGAGATTCAGAGGGGCTGAAACAGAGGGGCTGAAACAGATGGCGAGAAACAGAGGGGCTGAAACAGAGGGGCTGAAACAGAGGGGCTGAAACAGAGGGGCTGAAACAGAGGGCGAAATACAGAGGGGCTGAAACAGAGGGGCTGAAACAGAGGGGCTGAAACAGAGGGTCTGCAACAGTGGGCGAGAAAGAGAGGTGCTGAAAGAGAGGGCGAGAAACAGAGGTGCTGAAACAGAGGGGGAGAAACAGAGGGGCTGAAACTGAGGGGCTGAAACAGTGGGGCTGAAACAGAGGGCGAGAAACAGATGGCGAGAAACAGAGGGGCTTAAACAGAGGGGCTGAAACAGAGGGCGAGAAACAGAGGGGCTGAAACAGATGGCGAGAAACAGAGGGGCTGAAACAGAGGGGCTGAAACAGAGGGGCTGAAACAGAGGGGCTGAAACAGAGGGCGAGAAACAGAGAGCGAGAAACAGAGGGAGAGAAACAGAGGGCGAGAAACAGAGGGCGAGAAACAGAGGGGCTGAAACACAGGGTTTGAAACAGAGGGGCTGATACAGAGGGGCTGAAACAGAGGGGCTGAAACAGTGGGCGAGAAACAGAGGGCAAGAAACAGAGAGCGAGAAACAGAGGGCGAGAAACAGAGGGGCTGAAACAGAGGGACTGAAACAGAGGGGCTGAAACAGAGGGCGAGAAACAGAGGGGCTGTAACAGATGGCGAGAAACAGAGGGGCTGAAACAGAGGGCGAGAAACAAAGGGCGAGAAACAGAGGTGCTGAAACAGAGGGGCTGAAACAGAGGGGCTGAAACAGAGGGGCTGAAACAGAGGGGCTGAAACAGAGGGGCTGAAACAGAGGGGCTGAAACAGATGGCGAGAAACAGAGGGGCTGAAACAGAGGGGCTGAAACAGAGGGGCTGAAACAGAGGGGCTGAAACAGAGGGCGAGATACAGAGGGGCAGAAACAGAGGGGCTGAAACAGAGGGGCTGAAACAGAGGGTCTGCAACAGTGGGCGAGAAAGAGAGGGGCTGAAAGAGAGGGCGAGAAACAGCGGTGATGAAACAGAGGGGGAGAAACAGAGGGGCTGAAACTGAGCGGCTGAAACAGAGGGGCTGAAACAGAGGGCGAGAAACAGATGGCGAGAAACAGAGGGGCTTAAACAGAGGGGCTGAAACAGAGGGCGAGAAACAGAGGGCGAGAAACAAAAGGCGAGAAACAGAGGGCGAGAAACAGAGGGGCTGAAACAGAGGGGCTGAAACAGAGGGGCTGAAACAGAGGGGTTGAAACAGAGGGCTTGAAACAGAGGGCGAGAAACAGTGGGCGAGAAACAGAGGGGCAGAAACAGAGGGGCAGAAACAAAGGGGCTGAAACAGAGGGGCTGAAACTGATGGCGAGAAACAGAGGGCGAGAAACAGAGGGCGATAAACAGAGGGGCTGAAACAAAGGGGCTGAAACAGAGGGGCTGAAACAGAGGGCGAGAAACAGTGGGCGAGAAACAGAGGGCGAGAAACAGAGGGGCTGAAACAGAGGGGCTGAAACAGAGGGGCTCAAACAGAGGGCGAGAAACAGTGGGCGAGAAACAGAGGGCGAGAAACAGTGGGCGAGAAACAGAGGGGCAGAAACAGAGGGGCTGAAACAAAGGGGCTGAATCAGAGGGGCTGAAACAGAGGGCGAGAAACAGTGGGCGAGAAACAGAGGGCGAGAAACAGAGGGGCTGAAACAGAGGGGCTGAAACAGAGGGGCTGAAACAAAGGGCGAGAAACAGTGGGCGAGAAACAGAGGGCGAGATACAGAGGGGCTGAAACAGAGGGCGAGAAACAGAGGGGCTGAAACAGAGGGGCTGAAACAGAGGGGCTGAAACAGAGGGCGAGAAACAGTGGGCGAGAAACAGAGGTGCAGAAACAGAGGGGCTGAAACAAAGGGGCTGAAACAGAGGGGCTGAAACTGAGGGCGAGAAACAGAGGGCGAGAAACAGAGGGCGAGAAACAGAGGGGCTGAAACAGAGGGGGTGAAACAGAGGGTCTGAAACAGAGGGCGAGAAACAGAGGGCGAGAAACAGAGAGCGAGAAACAGAGGGCAAGAAACAGATGGCGAGAAACAGAGGGCGAGAAACAGAGGGGCTGAAACAGAGGGGCTGAAACAGAGGGGCTGAAACAGAGGGGCTGAAACAGAGGGCGAGAAACAGTGGGCGAGAAACAGAGGGCGAGAAACAGAGGGGCTGAAACAGAGGGGCTGAAACAGAGGGCGAGAAACAATGTGCGAGAAACAGAGGTCTAGAAACAGAGGGCGAGAAACAGAGGGGCTGAAACAGAGGGGCTGAAACAGAGGGGCTGAAACAGAGGGACTGAAACAGAGGGGCTGAAACAGATGGCGAGAAACAGAGGGGCTGTAACAGAGGGGTTGATACAGAGGGCCTGAAATAGAGGGGCTGAAACAGATGGGCTCAAACTGAGGGCGAGAAACAGAGGAGCTGAAACAGAGGGGCTGAAACAGAGGGGCTGAAACAGAGGGCGAGAAACAGATGGCGAGAAACAGAGGGTCTGAAACAGAGGGGCTGAAACAGAGGGGCTGAAATAGAGGGGCTGCAACAGAGGGCGAGAAACAGAGGGGCGGAAACAGAGGGCGAGAAACAGAGGGGCTGAAACAGAGGGCGAGAAACAGAGGGGCTGAAACAGAGGGGCTGAAACAGATGGGCTGAAACAGAGGGTCAGAAACAGAGGGCGAGAAAGAGAGGGGCTGAAAGAGAGGGCGAGAAACAGAGGTGCTGAAACAGAGGACGAGAAACAGAGGGCCTGGAACTGAGGGGCTGAAACAGAGGGGCTGAAACAGAGGGCGAGAAACAGAGGGCGAGAAACAGAGGGGCTGAAACAGAGGGGCTGAAACAGAGGGGCTGAAACAGAGGGCGAGAAACAGGGGGCGAGAAACAGAGGGGCTGAAACAGAGGGGCTGAAACAGAGGGGCTGAAACAGAGGGGCTGAAACAGAGGGGCTGAAACAGAGGGGCTGAAACAGAGGGCGAGAAACAGTGGGCGAGAAACAGAGGGCGAGAAACAGAGGGGCTGAAACAGATTGCGACAAACAGAGGGGCTGAAACAGAGGGGCTGAAAACGAGGGGCTGAAAAAGAGGGCGAGAAACAGAGGGCGAGAAACAGAGAGCGAGAAACAAAGGGCAAGAAACAGAGGGCTAGAAAGAGAGGGCGAGAAACCGAGGGGCTGAAACAGAGGGGCTGAAACAGAGGGGCTGAAACAGAGGGGCTGAAACAGAGGGGCTGAAACAGAGGGCGAAATACAGAGGGGCTGAAACAGAGGGGCTGAAACAGAGGGGCTGAAACAGAGGGTCTGCAACAGTGGGCGAGAAAGAGAGGTGCTGAAAGAGAGGGCGAGAAACAGAGGTGCTGAAACAGAGGGGGAGAAACAGAGGGGCTGAAACTGAGGGGCTGAAACAGTGGGGCTGAAACAGAGGGCGAGAAACAGATGGCGAGAAACAGAGGGGCTTAAACAGAGGGGCTGAAACAGAGGGCGAGAAACAGAGGGGCTGAAACAGATGGCGAGAAACAGAGGGGCTGAAACAGAGGGGCTGAAACAGAGGGGCTGAAACAGAGGGGCTGAAACAGAGGGCGAGAAACAGAGAGCGAGAAACAGAGGGAGAGAAACAGAGGGCGAGAAACAGAGGGCGAGAAACAGAGGGGCTGAAACACAGGGTTTGAAACAGAGGGGCTGATACAGAGGGGCTGAAACAGAGGGGCTGAAACAGTGGGCGAGAAACAGAGGGGCTGAAACAGAGGGGCTGAAACAGAGGGGCTGAAACAGAGGGGGTGAAACAGAGGGGCTGAAACAGAGGGACTGAAACAGAGGGGCTGAAACAGAGGGCGAGAAACAGAGGGGCTGTAACAGATGGCGAGAAACAGAGGGGCTGAAACAGAGGGCGAGAAACAAAGGGCGAGAAACAGAGGTGCTGAAACAGAGGGGCTGAAACAGAGGGGCTGAAACAGAGGGGCTGAAACAGAGGGGCTGAAACAGAGGGGCTGAAACAGAGGGGCTGAAACAGATGGCGAGAAACAGAGGGGCTGAAACAGAGGGGCTGAAACAGAGGGGCTGAAACAGAGGGGCTGAAACAGAGGGCGAGATACAGAGGGGCAGAAACAGAGGGGCTGAAACAGAGGGGCTGAAACAGAGGGTCTGCAACAGTGGGCGAGAAAGAGAGGGGCTGAAAGAGAGGGCGAGAAACAGCGGTGCTGAAACAGAGGGGGAGAAACAGAGGGGCTGAAACTGAGCGGCTGAAACAGAGGGGCTGAAACAGAGGGCGAGAAACAGATGGCGAGAAACAGAGGGGCTTAAACAGAGGGGCTGAAACAGAGGGCGAGAAACAGAGGGCGAGAAACAAAAGGCGAGAAACAGAGGGCGAGAAACAGAGGGGCTGAAACAGAGGGGCTGAAACAGAGGGGCTGAAACAGAGGGGTTGAAACAGAGGGCTTGAAACAGAGGGCGAGAAACAGTGGGCGAGAAACAGAGGGGCAGAAACAGAGGGGCAGAAACAAAGGGGCTGAAACAGAGGGGCTGAAACTGATGGCGAGAAACAGAGGGCGAGAAACAGAGGGCGATAAACAGAGGGGCTGAAACAAAGGGGCTGAAACAGAGGGGCTGAAACAGAGGGCGAGAAACAGTGGGCGAGAAACAGAGGGCGAGAAACAGAGGGGCTGAAACAGAGGGGCTGAAACAGAGGGGCTCAAACAGAGGGCGAGAAACAGTGGGCGAGAAACAGAGGGCGAGAAACAGTGGGCGAGAAACAGAGGGGCAGAAACAGAGGGGCTGAAACAAAGGGGCTGAATCAGAGGGGCTGAAACAGAGGGCGAGAAACAGTGGGTGAGAAACAGAGGGCGAGAAACAGAGGGGCTGAAACAGAGGGGCTGAAACAGAGGGGCTGAAACAAAGGGCGAGAAACAGTGGGCGAGAAACAGAGGGCGAGATACAGAGGGGCTGAAACAGAGGGCGAGAAACAGAGGGGCTGAAACAGAGGGGCTGAAACAGAGGGGCTGAAACAGAGGGCGAGAAACAGTGGGCGAGAAACAGAGGTGCAGAAACAGAGGGGCTGAAACAAAGGGGCTGAAACAGAGGGGCTGAAACTGAGGGCGAGAAACAGAGGGCGAGAAACAGAGGGCGAGAAACAGAGGGGCTGAAACAGAGGGGGTGAAACAGAGGGGCTGAAACAGAGGGCGAGAAACAGAGGGCGAGAAACAGAGAGCGAGAAACAGAGGGCAAGAAACAGATGGCGAGAAACAGAGGGCGAGAAACAGAGGCGCTGAAACAGAGGGGCTGAAACAGAGGGGCTGAAACAGAGGGGCTGAAACAGAGGGCGAGAAACAGTGGGCGAGAAACAGAGGGCGAGAAACAGAGGGGCTGAAACAGAGGGGCTGAAACAGAGGGCGAGAAACAATGTGCGAGAAACAGAGGTCTAGAAACAGAGGGCGAGAAACAGAGGGGCTGAAACAGAGGGGCTGAAACAGAGGGGCTGAAACAGAGGGACTGAAACAGAGGGGCTGAAACAGATGGCGAGAAACAGAGGGGCTGTAACAGAGGGGTTGATACAGAGGGCCTGAAATAGAGGGGCTGAAACAGATGGGCTCAAACTGAGGGCGAGAAACAGAGGAGCTGAAACAGAGGGGCTGAAACAGAGGGGCTGAAACAGAGGGCGAGAAACAGATGGCGAGAAACAGAGGGTCTGAAACAGAGGGGCTGAAACAGAGGGGCTGAAATAGAGGGGCTGCAACAGAGGGCGAGAAACAGAGGGGCGGAAACAGAGGGCGAGAAACAGAGGGGCTGAAACAGAGGGCGAGAAACAGAGGGGCTGAAACAGAGGGGCTGAAACAGATGGGCTGAAACAGAGGGTCAGAAACAGAGGGCGAGAAAGAGAGGGGCTGAAAGAGAGGGCGAGAAACAGAGGTGCTGAAACAGAGGACGAGAAACAGAGGGCCTGGAACTGAGGGGCTGAAACAGAGGGGCTGAAACAGAGGGCGAGAAACAGAGGGCGAGAAACAGAGGGGCTGAAACAGAGGGGCTGAAACAGAGGGGCTGAAACAGAGGGCGAGAAACAGGGGGCGAGAAACAGAGGGGCTGAAACAGAGGGGCTGAAACAGAGGGGCTGAAACAGAGGGGCTGAAACAGAGGGGCTGAAACAGAGGGGCTGAAACAGAGGGCGAGAAACAGTGGGCGAGAAACAGAGGGCGAGAAACAGAGGGGCTGAAACAGATTGCGACAAACAGAGGGGCTGAAACAGAGGGGCTGAAAACGAGGGGCTGAAAAAAAGGGCGAGAAACAGAGGGCGAGAAACAGAGAGCGAGAAACAAAGGGCAAGAAACAGAGGGCTAGAAAGAGAGGGCGAGAAACCGAGGGGCTGAAACAGAGGGGCTGAAACAGAGGGGCTGAAACAGAGGTGCTGAAACAGAGGGCGAGAAACAGTCGGCGAGAAACAGAGGGCGAGAAACAGAGGGGCTGAAACAGAGGGGCTGAAACAGAGGGGCTGAAACAGAGGGCGAGAAACAGAGGGCGAGAAACAGAGAGCGAGAAACAGAGGGCGAGAAACAGAGGGCGAGAAACAGAGGGCGAGAAACAGAGGGGCTGAAACAGAGGGGCTGAAACAGAGGGGCTGAAACAGAGGGCGAGAAACAGAGGGCGAGAAACAGAGAGCGAGAAACAGAGGGCGAGAAACAGAGGGCGAGAAACAGAGGGGCTGAAACAGAGGGGCTGAAACAGAGGGGCTGAAACAGAGGGGCTGAAACAGAGGGGCTGAAACAGAGGGCGAGAAACAGAGGGCGAGAAACAGAGGGCGAGAAACAGAGGGCGAGAAACAGAGGGCGAGAAACAGAGGGCGAGAAACAGAGGGGCTGTAACAGAGGGGCTGAAACAGAGGGGCTGAAACAGAGGGCGAGAAACAGAGGGCGAGAAACAGAGAGCGAGAAACAGAGGGCGAGAAACAGAGGGGCTGAAACAGAGGGGCTGAAACAGAGGGGCTGAAACAGAGGGTGAGAAACAGAGGGGCTGAAACAGAGGGGCTGAAACAGATGGCGAGAAACAGAGGGGCTGAAACAGTGGGCGAGAAACAGAGGGGCTGAAACAGAGGGCGAGAAACAGAGAAATAGAAACAGAGGGCGAGAAACAGAGGGGCTGAAACAGAGGGGCTGAAACAGAGGGGCTGAAACAGAGGGGCTGAAACAGATGGGCTGAAACAGAGGGGCTGAAACAGAGGGGCTTAAACAGTGGGCGAGAAACAGAGGGCGAGAAACAGAGGGCGAGAAACAGAGGGCGAGAAACAGAGGGGCTGAAAGAGAGGGGCTGATACTGAGGGGCTGAAACAGAGAGTCTGAAACTGAGAGTCTGAAACAGAGGGGATGAAACAGAGGGCGAGAAACAGAGGGGCTGAAACAGAGGGCGAGAAACAGAGGGTCTGAAACCGAGGGCGAGAAACAGAGGGCGAGAAACAGAGGGGCTGAAACAGAGGGGCTGAAACAGAGGAGCTGAAACAGAGGGGCTGAAACAGAGGGGATGAAACAGAGGGCGAGAAACAGAGGGGCTGAAACAGAGGTGCTGAAACAGAGGGACTGAAACAGAGGGCGAGATACAGAGGGCGAGAAACAGAGGGAGAGAAACAGAGGGGCTGAAACAGAGGGGCTGAAACAGAGGGGCTGAAACAGAGGGCGAGAAACAGTGGGCGAGAAACAGAGAGCGAGAAACAGAGGGCGAGAAACAGAGGGCGAGAAACAGAGGTCGAGAAACAGAGGGGCTGAAACAGAGGGGCTGAAACAGAGGGGATGAAACAGAGGGGCTGAAACAGAGGGGCTGAAACAGAGGGGCTGAAACAGAGGGCGAGAAACAGAGGGCGAGAAACAAAGAGCGAGAAACAGAGGCTGAGAAACAAGGGGCGAGAAACAGAGGGCGAGAAACAGAGGGGCTGAAACAGAGGGGCTGAAACAGAGGGCGAGAAACAGAGGGGCTGAAACCCAGGGCGAGAAACAGAGGGCGAGAAACAGAGGGGCTGAAACAGAGGGGCTGAAACAGAGGAGCTGAAACAGAGGGGCTGAAACAGAGGGGCTGAAACAGAGGGCGAGAAACAGTGGGCGTGAAACAGAGGGCGAGAAACAGAGGGGCTGAAACAGAGGGGCTGAAACAGAGGGGCTGAAACAGAGGGCGAGAAACAGAGGGCGAGAAACAGAGAGCGAGAAACAGAGGGCGAGAAACAGAGGGCGAGAAACAGTGGGCGAGAAACAGAGGGGCTGAAACAGAGGGGCTGAAACAGAGGGGATGAAACAGAGGGGCTGAAACAGAGGGGCTGAAACAGAGGGGCTGAAACAGAGAGCGAGAAACAGAGGGCGAGAAACAAAGAGCGAGAAACAGAGGGCGAGAAACAGAGGGCGAGAAACAGAGGGCGAGAAACAGAGGGGCTGAAACAGAGGGCGAGAAGCAGAGGGCGAGAAACAGAGGGCGAGAAACAGAGGGGCTGAAACAGAGTGGCTGAAAAAGAGGGGCTGAAACAGAGGGGCTGAATCAGTGGGCGAGAAACAGAGGGGCTGAAACAGAGGGGCTGAAACAGAGGGGCTGAAACAGAGGGGCTGAAACAGAGGGGCTGAAACAGAGGGACTGAAACAGAGGGGCTGAAACAGAGGGCGAGAAACAGAGGGGCTGAAACAGAGGGCGAGAAACAGAGGGGCTGAAACAGGGGGCGTGAAACAAAGGGCGAGAAACAGAGGTGCTGAAACAGTGGGGCTGAAACAGAGGGGCTGAAACAGAGGGGCTGAAACAGAGGGGCTGAAACAGAGGGCGAGAAACAGAGGGGCTGAAACAGAGGGCGAGAAACAGAGGGGCTGAAACAGAGGGGCTGAAACAGAGGGGCTGAAACAGAGGGTCTGCAACAGAGGGCGAGAAAGAGAGGGGCTGAAAGAGAGGGAGAGAAACAGAGGTGCTGAAACAGAGGGCGAGAAACAGAGGGGCTGGAACTGAGGGGCTGAAACAGAGGGGCTGAAACAGAGGGCGAGAAACAGAGGGCGAGAAACAGAGGGGCTGAAACAGAGGGGCTGAAACAGAGGGGCTGAAACAGAGGTCGTGAAACAGAGGGCGAGAAACAGAGGGCGAGAAACAGAGGGCGAGAAACAGAGGGGCTGAAACAGAGGGGCTGAAACAGAGGGGCTGAAACAGAGGGGATGAAACAGAGGGGCTGAAACAGAGGGGCTGAAACAGAAGGCGAGAAACAGTGGGCGAGAAACAGAGGGGCTGAAACAGAGGGGCTGAAACAAAGGGGCTGAAACAGAGGGGCTGAAACTGAGGGCGAGAAACAGAGGGCGAGAAACAGAGAGCGAGAAACAGAGGGCAAGAAACAGAGGGCGAGAAACAGAGGGCGAGAAACAGAGAGCGAGAAACAGAGGGGCTGAAACAGAGGGGCTGAAACAAAGGGGCTGAAACAGAGGGGCTGAAACAGAGGGCGAGAAACAGAGAGCGAGAAACAGAGGGCAAGAAACAGAGGGCGAGAAACAGAAGGCGAGAAACAGTGGGCGAGAAACAGAGGGGCTGAAACAGAGGGGCTGAAACAAAGGGGCTGAAACAGAGGGGCTGAAACAGAGGGCGAGAAACAGAGGGCGAGAAACAGAGAGCGAGAAACAGAGGGCAAGAAACAGAGGGCGAGAAACAGAGGGCGAGAAACAGAGAGCGAGAAACAGAGGGCGAGAAACAGAGGGCGAGAAACAGAGGGAGAGAAACAGAGGGGCTGAAACAGAGGGGCTGAAACAGAGGGGCTGAAACAGAGGGCGAGAAAGAGAGGGCGAGAAAGAGAGGGGCTGAAACAGAGTGGCTGAAACAGAGGGTCTGAAACAGAGGGGCTGAAACTGAGGGCGAGAAACAGAGGGGCTGAAACAGAGGGGCTGAAACAGAGGGCGAGAAACAGAGGGGCTGAAACAGAGGGGCTGAAATAGAGGGGCTGAAACAAAGGGACTGAAACAGAGGGGCTGAAACAGAGGGCGAGAAACAGAGGGGCTGAAACAGAGGGGCTGAAACAGAGGGCGAGAAACAGAGGGCGAGAAACAGAGAGCGAGAAACAGAGGGCGAGAAACAGAGGGGCTGAAACAGAGGGGCTGAAACAGAGGGGCTGAAACTGAGGGGCTGAAACTGAGGGGGAGAAACAGAGAGCGAGAAACTGAGGGGCTGAAACAGAGGTGCTGATACAGAGGGGCTGAAACAGAGGGGCTGAAACAGAGGGCGAGAAACAGAGGGGCTGAAACAGAGGGGCTGAAACAGAGGGCATGAAACAGAGGGGCTGAAACAGAGGGGCTAAAACAGAGGGGCTGAATCAGAGGGACTGAAACAGATGGGCTGAAACAGAGGGCGAGAAACAGAGGGGCTGAAACAGAGGGCGAGAAACAGAGGGGCTGAAACAGAGGGCGAGAAACAAAGGGCGAGAAACAGAGGTGCTGAAACAGAGGGGCTGAAACAGAGGGGCTGAAACAGAGGGGCTGAAACAGACGGCGAGAAACAGAGGGGCTGAAACAGAGGGGCTGAAACAGATGGCGAGAAACAGAGGGGCTGAAACAGAGGGGCTGAAACAGAGGGGCTGAAACAGAGGGGCTGAAAAAGAGGGCGAGATACAGAGGTGCTGAAACAGAGGGGCTGTAACAGAGGGTCTGCAACAGTGGGCGAGAAAGAGAGGGGCTGAAAGAGAGGGCGAGAAACAGAGGTGCTGAAACAGAGGGGGAGAAACAGAGGGGCTGAAACTGAGGGGCTGAAACAGAGGGGCTGAAACAGAGGGCGAGAAACAGATGGCGAGAAACAGAGGGGCTTAAACAGAGGGGCTGAAACAGAGGGCGAGAAACAGAGGGCGAGAAACAAAGGGCGAGAAACAGAGGGCGAGAAACAGAGGGGCTGAAACAGAGGGGCTGAAACAGAGGGGCTGAAACAGAGGGGCTGAAACAGAGGGGCTGAAACCGAGGGCGAGAAACAGTGGGCGAGAAACAGAGGGGCAGAAACAGAGGGGCTGAAACAAAGGGGCTGAAACAGTGGGGCTGAAACTGAGGGCGAGAAACAGAGGGCGAGAAACAGAGGGCGAGAAACAGAGGGGCTGAAACAGAGGGGCTGAAACAGAGGGGCTGAAACAGAGGGCGAGAAACAGAAGGCGAGAAACAGAGAGCGAGAAACAGAGGGCAAGAAACAGATGGCGAGAAACAGAGGGCGAGAAACAGAGGGGCTGAAACAGAGGGGCTGAAACAGAGGTGCTGATACAGAGGGGCTGAAACAGAGGGCGAGAAACAGTGGGCGAGAAACAGAGGGCGAGAAACAGAGGGGCTGAAACAGAGGGGCTGAAACAGAGGGCGAGAAACAGTGGGCGAGAAACAGAGGGCTAGAAACAGAGGGGCTGAAACAGAGGGCGAGAAACAGAGGGGCTGAAACAGAGGGGCTGAAACAGAGGGGCTGAAAAAGAGGGCGAGAAACAGAGGGGCTGAAACAGAGGGGCTGAAACAGAGGGGGTGAAACAGAGGGCGAGAAACAGAGGGCGAGAAACAGAGAGCGAGAAACAGAGGGCAAGAAACAGAGGGCGAGAAACAGAGGGCGAGAAACAGAGGGGCTGAAACAGAGGGGCTGAAACAGAGGGGTTGAAACAGAGGGGCTGAAACAGAGGGCGAGAGACAGTCGGCGAGAAACAGAGGGCGAGAAACAGAGGGGCTGAAACAGAGGGGCGGAAACAGAGGGGCTGAAACAGAGGGCGAGAAACAGAGGGCGAGAAACAGATAGCGAGAAACAGAGGGCGAGAAACAGAGGGGCTGAAACAGAGGGGCTGAAACAGAGGGGCTGAAACAGAGGGGCTGAAACAGAGGGGCTGAAACAGAGGGCGAGAAACAGAGGGCGAGAAACAGAGATCGAGAAACAGAGGGCGAGAAACAGAGGGCGAGAAACAGAGGGCGAGAAACAGAGGGCGAGAAACAGAGATCGAGAAACAGAGGGCGAGAAACAGAGGGCGAGAAACAGAGGGCGAGAAACAGAGGGGCTGAAACAGAGGGGCTGAAACAGAGGGGCTGAAACAGAGGGCGAGAAACAGAGGGCGAGAAACAGAGGGGCTGAAACAGAGGGGCTGAAACAGAGGGGCTGAAACAGAGGGGCTGAAACAGAGGGCGAGAAACAGAGGGGCTGAAACAGAGGGGCTGAAACAGATGGCGAGAAACAGAGGGGCTGAAACAGTGGGCGAGAAACAGAGGGGCTGAAACAGAGGGCGAGAAACAGAGAAATAGAAACAGAGGGCGAGAAACAGAGGGGCTGAAACTGAGGGGCTGAAACAGAGGGGCTGAAACAGAGGGGCTGAAACAGATGGGCTGAAACAGAGGGGCTGAAACAGAGGGTCTGAAACAGTGGGCGAGAAACAGAGGGCGAGAAACAGAGGGCGAGAAACAGAGGGGCTGAAAGAGAGGGGCTGATACTGGGGGCTGAAACAGACGGTCTGAAACAGAGGGCGAGAAACAGAGGGGCTGAAACAGAGGGCGAGAAACAGAGGGGCAGAAACAGAGGGGCTTAAACAGAAGGGCTTTAAAAGAGGGGCTGAAACAGAGGGGCTGAAACAGCGGGGCTGAAACAGAGGGCGAGAAACAGAGGGGCTGAAACAGAGGGAGAGAAACAGAGGGGCTGAAACCGAGGGCGAGAAACAGAGGGCGAGAAACAGAGGGGCTGAAACAGAGGGGCTGAAACAGAGGAGCTGAAACAGAGGGGCTGAAACAGAGGGCGAGAAACAGAGGGCGAGAAACAGAGATCGAGAAACAGAGGGCGAGAAACAGAGGGCTAGAAACAGAGGGCGAGAAACAGAGGGGCTGGAACAGAGGGCCTGAAACAGAGGGGCTGAAACAGAGGGGATGAAACAGAGGGGCTGAAACAGAGGGGCTGAAACAGAGGGGCTGAAACAGAGGGCGAGAAACAGAGGGCGAGAAACAAAGAGCGAGAAACAGAGGCTGAGAAACAAGGGGCGAGAAACAGAGGGCGAGAAACAGAGGGGCTGAAACAGAGGGGCTGAAACAGAGGGCGAGAAACAGAGGGGCTGAAACCCAGGGCGAGAAACAGAGGGCGAGAAACAGAGGGGCTGAAACAGAGGGGCTGAAACAGAGGAGCTGAAACAGAGGGGCTGAAACAGAGGGGCTGAAACAGAGGGCGAGAAACAGTGGGCGTGAAACAGAGGGCGAGAAACAGAGGGGCTGAAACAGAGGGGCTGAAACAGAGGGGCTGAAACAGAGGGCGAGAAACAGAGGGCGAGAAACAGAGAGCGAGAAACAGAGGGCGAGAAACAGAGGGCGAGAAACAGTGGGCGAGAAACAGAGGGGCTGAAACAGAGGGGCTGAAACAGAGGGGATGAAACAGAGGGGCTGAAACAGAGGGGCTGAAACAGAGGGGCTGAAACAGAGGGCGAGAAACAGAGGGCGAGAAACAAAGAGCGAGAAACAGAGGGCGAGAAACAGAGGGCGAGAAACAGAGGGCGAGAAACAGAGGGGCTGAAACAGACGGGCTGAAACAGAGGGGCTGAAACAGAGGGCGAGAAGCAGAGGGCGAGAAACAGAGGGCGAGAAACAGAGGGGCTGAAACAGAGTGGCTGAAAAAGAGGGGCTGAAACTGAGGGGCTGAATCAGTGGGCGAGAAACAGAGGGGCTGAAACAGAGGGGCTGAAACAGAGGGGCTGAAACAGAGGGGCTGAAACAGAGGGACTGAAACAGAGGGGCTGAAACAGAGGGCGAGAAACAGAGGGGCTGAAACAGAGGGCGAGAAACAGAGGGGCTGAAACAGGGGGCGTGAAACAAAGGGCGAGAAACAGAGGTGCTGAAACAGTGGGGCTGAAACAGAGGGGCTGAAACAGAGGGGCTGAAACAGAGGGGCTGAAACAGAGGGCGAGAAACAGAGGGGCTGAAACAGAGGGCGAGAAACAGAGGGGCTGAAACAGAGGGGCTGAAACAGAGGGGCTGAAACAGAGGGTCTGCAACAGAGGGGGAGAAAGAGAGGGGCTGAAAGAGAGGGCGAGAAACAGAGGTGCTGAAACAGAGGGCGAGAAACAGAGGGGCTGGAACTGAGGGGCTGAAACAGAGGGGCTGAAACAGAGGGCGAGAAACAGAGGGCGAGAAACAGAGGGGCTGAAACAGAGGGGCTGAAACAGAGGGGCTGAAACAGAGGGCGTGAAACAGAGGGCGAGAAACAGAGGGCGAGAAACAGAGGGCGAGAAACAGAGGGGCTGAAACAGAGGGGCTGAAACAGAGGGGCTGAAACAGAGGGGATGAAACAGAAGGGCTGAAACAGAGGGGCTGAAACAGAAGGCGAGAAACAGTGGGCGAGAAACAGAGGGGCTGAAACAGAGGGGCTGAAACAAAGGGGCTGAAACAGAGGGGCTGAAACTGAGGGCGAGAAACAGAGGGCGAGAAACAGAGGGCGAGAAACAGAGGGGCTGAAACAGAGGGGCTGAAACAGAGGGGCTGAAACAGAGGGCGAGAAACAGAGGGCGAGAAACAGAGAGCGAGAAACAGAGGGCAAGAAACAGAGGGCGAGAAACAGAGGGCGAGAAACAGAGAGCGAGAAACAGAGGGCGAGAAACAGAGGGCGAGAAACAGAGGGCGAGAAACAGAGGGGCAGAAACAGAGGGGCTGAAACAGAGGGGCTGAAACAGAGGGCGAGAAAGAGAGGGCGAGAAAGAGAGGGGCTGAAACAGAGTGGCTGAAACAGAGGGTCTGAAACAGAGGGGCTGAAACTGAGGGCGAGAAACAGAGGGGCTGAAACAGAGGGGCTGAAACAGAGGGCGAGAAACAGAGGGGCTGAAACAGAGGGGCTGAAATAGAGGGGCTGAAACAAAGGGACTGAAACAGAGGGGCTGAAACAGAGGGCGAGAAACAGAGGGCGAGAAACAGAGGGCGAGAAACAGAGAGCGAGAAACAGAGGGCGAGAAACAGAGGGGCTGAAACAGAGGGGCTGAAACAGAGGGGCTGAAATAGAGGGGCTGAAACAAAGGGACTGAAACAGAGGGGCTGAAACAGAGGGGCTGAAACAGAGGGCGAGAAACAGAGGGCGAGAAACAGAGAGCGAGAAACAGAGGGCGAGAAACAGAGGGGCTGAAACAGAGGGGCTGAAACAGAGGGGCTGAAACTGAGGGGCTGAAACTGAGGGGGAGAAACAGAGAGCGAGAAACTGAGGGGCTGAAACAGAGGTGCTGATACAGAGGGGCTGAAACAGAGGGGCTGAAACAGAGGGCGAGAAACAGAGGGGCTGAAACAGAGGGGCTGAAACAGAGGGCATGAAACAGAGGGGCTGAAACAGAGGGGCTAAAACAGAGGGGCTGAATCAGAGGGACTGAAACAGAGGGGCTGAAACAGAGGGCGAGAAACAGAGGGGCTGAAACAGAGGGCGAGAAACAGAGGGGCTGAAACAGAGGGCGAGAAACAAAGGGCGAGAAACAGAGGTGCTGAAACAGAGGGGCTGAAACAGAGGGGCTGAAACAGAGGGGCTGAAACAGACGGCGAGAAACAGAGGGGCTGAAACAGAGGGGCTGAAACAGATGGCGAGAAACAGAGGGGCTGAAACAGAGGGGCTGAAACAGAGGGGCTGAAACAGAGGGGCTGAAAAAGAGGGCGAGATACAGAGGTGCTGAAACAGAGGGGCTGTAACAGAGGGTCTGCAACAGTGGGCGAGAAAGAGAGGGGCTGAAAGAGAGGGCGAGAAACAGAGGTGCTGAAACAGAGGGGGAGAAACAGAGGGGCTGAAACTGAGGGGCTGAAACAGAGGGGCTGAAACAGAGGGCGAGAAACAGATGGCGAGAAACAGAGGGGCTTAAACAGAGGGGCTGAAACAGAGGGCGAGAAACAGAGGGCGAGAAACAAAGGGCGATAAACAGAGGGCGAGAAACAGAGGGGCTGAAACAGAGGGGCTGAAACAGAGGGGCTGAAACAGAGGGGCTGAAACAGAGGGGCTGAAACCGAGGGCGAGAAACAGTGGGCGAGAAACAGAGGGGCAGAAACAGAGGGGCTGAAACAAAGGGGCTGAAACAGAGGGGCTGAAACTGAGGGCGAGAAACAGAGGGCGAGAAACAGAGGGCGAGAAACAGAGGGGCTGAAACAGAGGGGCTGAAACAGAGGGGCTGAAACAGAGGGCGAGAAACAGAAGGCGAGAAACAGAGAGCGAGAAACAGAGGGCAAGAAACAGATGGCGAGAAACAGAGGGCGAGAAACAGAGGGGCTGAAACAGAGGGGCTGAAACAGAGGTGCTGATACAGAGGGGCTGAAACAGAGGGCGAGAAACAGTGGGCGAGAAACAGAGGGCGAGAAACAGAGGGGCTGAAACAGAGGGGCTGAAACAGAGGGCGAGAAACAGTGGGCGAGAAACAGAGGGCTAGAAACAGAGGGGCTGAAACAGAGGGCGAGAAACAGAGGGGCTGAAACAGAGGGGCTGAAACAGAGGGGCTGAAAAAGAGGGCGAGAAACAGAGGGGCTGAAACAGAGGGGCTGAAACAGAGGGGGTGAAACAGAGGGCGAGAAACAGAGGGCGAGAAACAGAGAGCGAGAAACAGAGGGCAAGATACAGAGGGCGAGAAACAGAGGGCGAGAAACAGAGGGGCTGAAACAGAGGGGCTGAAACAGAGGGGTTGAAACAGAGGGGCTGAAACAGAGGGCGAGAGACAGTCGGCGAGAAACAGAGGGCGAGAAACAGAGGGGCTGAAACAGAGGGGCGGAAACAGAGGGGCTGAAACAGAGGGCGAGAAACAGAGGGCGAGAAACAGATAGCGAGAAACAGAGGGCGAGAAACAGAGGGGCTGAAACAGAGGGGCTGAAACAGAGGGGCTGAAACAGAGGGGCTGAAACAGAGGGGCTGAAACAGAGGGCGAGAAACAGAGGGCGAGAAACAGAGATCGAGAAACAGAGGGCGAGAAACAGAGGGCGAGAAACAGAGGGCGAGAAACAGAGGGCGAGAAACAGAGATCGAGAAACAGAGGGCGAGAAACAGAGGGCGAGAAACAGAGGGCGAGAAACAGAGGGGCTGAAACAGAGGGGCTGAAACAGAGGGGCTGAAACAGAGGGCGAGAAACAGAGGGCGAGAAACAGAGGGGCTGAAACAGAGGGGCTGAAACAGAGGGGCTGAAACAGAGGGGCTGAAACAGAGGGCGAGAAACAGAGGGGCTGAAACAGAGGGGCTGAAACAGATGGCGAGAAACAGAGGGGCTGAAACAGAGGGCGAGAAACAGAGAAATAGAAACAGAGGGCGAGAAACAGAGGGGCTGAAACAGATGGGCTGAAACAGAGGGGCTGAAACAGATGGGCTGAAACAGAGGGGCTGAAACAGAGGGTCTGAAACAGTGGGCGAGAAACAGAGGGCGAGAAACAGAGGGCGAGAAACAGAGGGGCTGAAAGAGAGGGGCTGATACTGAGGGGCTGAAACAGACGGTCTGAAACAGAGGGCGAGAAACAGAGGGGCTGAAACAGAGGGCGAGAAACAGAGGGGCAGAAACAGAGGGGCTTAAACAGAAGGGCTTTAAAAGAGGGGCTGAAACAGAGGGGCTGAAACAGCGGGGCTGAAACAGAGGGCGAGAAACAGAGGGGCTGAAACAGAGGGAGAGAAACAGAGGGGCTGAAACCGAGGGCGAGAAACAGAGGGCGAGAAACAGAGGGGCTGAAACAGAGGGGCTGAAACAGAGGAGCTGAAACAGAGGGGCTGAAACAGAGGGCGAGAAACAGAGGGCGAGAAACAGAGATCGAGAAACAGAGGGCGAGAAACAGAGGGCTAGAAACAGAGGGCGAGAAACAGAGGGGCTGGAACAGAGGGGCTGAAACAGAGGGGCTGAAACAGAGGGCGAGAAACAGAGGGCGAGAAACAGAGGGGCTGAAACAGAGGGGCTGAAACAGAGGGGCTGAAACAGAGAAAGAGAAACAGAGGGCGAGAAACAGAGGGGCTGAAACAGGGGGGCTGAAACAGAGGGGCTGAAACAGAGGGGCTGAAACAGATGGGCTGAAACAGAGGGGCTGAAACAGTGGGCGAGAAACAGAGGGCGAGATACAGAGGGCGAGAAACAGAGGGCGAGAAACAGAGGGGCTGAAACAGAGGTGCCGATACAGAGGGGCTGAAACAGAGGGGCTGAAACAGAGGGCGAGAAACAGAGGGGCTGAAACAGATGGCGAGAAACAGAGGGGCTGAAACAGAGGGGCTGAAACAGAGGGGCTGAAACAGAAGGGCTGAAACAGAGGGCGAGAAACAGAGGGCGAGAAACAGAGAGCGAGAAACAGAGGGCGAGAAACAGAGGGCGAGAAACAGAGGGGCTGAAACAGAGGGGCTGAAACAGAGGGGCTGAAACAGAGAAAGAGAAACAGAGGGCGAGAAACAGAGGGGCTGAAACAGGGGGGCTGAAACAGAGGGGCTGAAACAGAGGGGCTGAAACAGATGGGCTGAAACAGAGGGGCTGAAACAGTGGGCGAGAAACAGAGGGCGAGATACAGAGGGCGAGAAACAGAGGGCGAGAAACAGAGGGGCTGAAACAGAGGTGCCGATACAGAGGGGCTGAAACAGAGGGGCTGAAACAGAGGGCGAGAAACAGAGGGGCTGAAACAGATGGCGAGAAACAGAGGGGCTGAAACAGAGGGGCTGAAACAGAGGGGCTGAAACAGAAGGGCTGAAACAGAGGGCGAGAAACAGAGGGCGAGAAACAGAGAGCGAGAAACAGAGGGCGAGAAACAGAGGGCGAGAAACAGAGGGCGAGAAACAGAGGGGCTGAAACAGAGGGGCTGAAACAGAGGGGCTGATACAGAGCGGCTGAAACAGAGGGGCTGAAACAGAGGGCGAGAAACAGAGGGGCTGAAACAGAGGGGCTGAAACAGAGGGCGAGAAACAGAGGGGCTGAAACAGAGGGGCTGAAACAGAGGGGCTGAAACAGAGGGACTGAAACAGAGGGGCTGAAACAGAGGGCGCAGAAACAGAGGGGCTGTAACAGAGGGCGAGAAACAGAGGGGCTGAAACAGAGGGCGAGAAACAAAGGGCGAGAAACAGAGGTGCTGAAACAGAGGGGCTGAAACAGAGGGGCTGAAACAGAGGGGCTGAAACAGAGGGCGAGATTCAGAGGGGCTGAAGCAGAGGGGCTGAAACAGATGGCGAGAAACAGAGGGGCTGAAACAGAGGGGCTGAAACAGAGGGGCTGAAACAGAGGGGCTGAAACAGAGGGCGAAATACAGAGGGGCTGAAACAGAGGGGCTGAAACAGAGGGGCTGAAACAGAGGGTCTGCAACAGTGGGCGAGAAAGAGAGGTGCTGAAAGATTGGGCGAGAAACAGAGGTGCTGAAACAGAGGGGGAGAAACAGAGGGGCTGAAACTGAGGGGCTGAAACAGTGGGGCTGAAACAGAGGGCGAGAAACAGATGGCGAGAAACAGAGGGGCTTAAACAGAGGGGCTGAAACAGAGGGCGAGAAACAGAGGGGCTGAAACAGATGGCGAGAAACAGAGGGGCTGAAACAGAGGGGCTGAAACAGAGGGGCTGAAACAGAGGGGCTGAAACAGAGGGCGAGAAACAGAGAGCGAGAAACAGAGGGCGAGAAACAGAGGGCGAGAAACAGAGGGCGAGAAACAGAGGGGCTGAAACACAGGGTTTGAAACAGAGGGGCTGATACAGAGGGGCTGAAACAGAGGGGCTGAAACAGTGGGCGAGAAACAGAGGGGCTGAAACAGAGGGGCTGAAACAGAGGGGCTGAAACAGAGGGGGTGAAACAGAGGGGCTGAAACAGAGGGACTGAAACAGAGGGGCTGAAACTGAGGGCGAGAAACAGAGGGGCTGTAACAGATGGCGAGAAACAGAGGGGCTGAAACAGAGGGCGAGAAACAAAGGGCGAGAAACAGAGGTGCTGAAACAGAGGGGCTGAAACAGAGGGGCTGAAACAGAGGGGCTGAAACAGAGGGCGAGAAACAGAGGGGCTGAAACAGAGGGGCTGAAACAGATGGCGAGAAACACAGGGGCTGAAACAGAGGGGCTGAAACAGAGGGGCTGAAACAGAGGGGCTGAAACAGAGGGCGAGATACAGAGGGGCAGAAACAGAGGGGCTGAAACAGAGGGGCTGAAACAGAGGGTCTGCAACAGTGGGCGAGAAAGAGAGGGGCTGAAAGAGAGGGCGAGAAACAGCGGTGCTGAAACAGAGGGGGAGAAACAGAGGGGCTGAAACTGAGCGGCTGAAACAGAGGGGCTGAAACAGAGGGCGAGAAACAGATGGCGAGAAACAGAGGGGCTTAAACAGAGGGGCTGAAACAGAGGGCGAGAAACAGAGGGCGAGAAACAAAGGGCGAGAAACAGAGGGCGAGAAACAGAGGGGCTGAAACAGAGGGGCTGAAACAGAGGGGCTGAAACAGAGGGGTTGAAACAGAGGGCTTGAAACAGAGGGCGAGAAACAGTGGGCGAGAAACAGATGGCGAGAAACAGAGGGCGAGAAACAGAGGGGCTGAAACAGAGGGGCTGAAACAGAGGGGCTGAAACAGAGGGGCTGAAACAGAGGGCGAGAAACAGTGGGCGAGAAACAGAGGGCGAGAAACAGAGGGGCTGAAACAGAGGGGCTGAAACAGAGGGCGAGAAACAGTGGGCGAGAAACAGAGGGCTAGAAACAGAGGGGCTGAAACAGAGGGCGAGAAACAGAGGGGCTGAAACAGAGGGGCTGAAACAGAGGGGCTGAAAAAGAGGGCGAGAAACAGAGGGGCTGAAACAGAGGGGCTGAAACAGAGGGGGTGAAACAGAGGGCGAGAAACAGAGGGCGAGAAACAGAGAGCGAGAAACAGAGGGCAAGAAACAGAGGGCGAGAAACAGAGGGCGAGAAACAGAGTGGCTGAAACAGAGGGGCTGAAACAGAGGGGTTGAAACAGAGGGGCTGAAACAGAGGGCGAGAAACAGTCGGCGAGAAACAGAGGGCGAGAAACAGAGGGGCTGAAACAGAGGGGCGGAAACAGAGGGGCTGAAACAGAGGGCGAGAAACAGAGGGCGAGAAACAGATAGCGAGAAACAGAGGGCGAGAAACAGAGGGGCTGAAACAGAGGGGCTGAAACAGAGGGGCTGAAACAGAGGGGCTGAAACAGAGGGGCTGAAACAGAGGGCGAGAAACAGAGGGCGAGAAACAGAGATCGAGAAACAGAGGGCGAGAAACAGAGGGCGAGAAACAGAGGGCGAGAAACAGAGATCGAGAAACAGAGGGCGAGAAACAGAGGGCGAGAAACAGAGGGCGAGAAACAGAGGGGCTGAAACAGAGGGGCTGAAACAGAGGGGCTGAAACAGAGGGCGAGAAACAGAGGGCGAGAAACAGAGGGGCTGAAACAGAGGGGCTGAAACAGAGGGGCTGAAACAGAGGGGCTGAAACAGAGGGCGAGAAACAGAGGGGCTGAAACAGAGGGGCTGAAACAGATGGCGAGAAACAGAGGGGCTGAAACAGTGGGCGAGAAACAGAGGGGCTGAAACAGAGGGCGAGAAACAGAGAAATAGAAACAGAGGGCGAGAAACAGAGGGGCTGAAACAGAGGGGCTGAAACAGAGGGGCTGAAACAGAGGGGCTGAAACAGATGGGCTGAAACAGAGGGGCTGAAACAGAGGGTCTGAAACAGTGGGCGAGAAACAGAGGGCGAGAAACAGAGGGCGAGAAACAGAGGGGCTGAAAGAGAGGGGCTGATACTGAGGGGCTGAAACAGACGGTCTGAAACAGAGGGCGAGAAACAGAGGGGCTGAAACAGAGGGCGAGAAACAGAGGGGCTGAAACAGAGGGACTGAAACAGAGGGGCTGAAACAGAGGGCGAGAAACAGAGGGGCTGTAACAGAGGGCGAGAAACAGAGGGGCTGAAACAGAGGGCGAGAAACAAAGGGCGAGAAACAGAGGTGCTGAAACAGAGGGGCTGAAACAGAGGGGCTGAAACAGAGGGGCTGAAACAGAGGGCGAGATTCAGAGGGGCTGAAGCAGAGGGGCTGAAACAGATGGCGAGAAACAGAGGGGCTGAAACAGAGGGGCTGAAACAGAGGGGCTGAAACAGAGGGGCTGAAACAGAGGGCGAAATACAGAGGGGCTGAAACAGAGGGGCTGAAACAGAGGGGCTGAAACAGAGGGTCTGCAACAGTGGGCGAGAAAGAGAGGTGCTGAAAGAGAGGGCGAGAAACAGAGGTGCTGAAACAGAGGGGGAGAAACAGAGGGGCTGAAACTGAGGGGCTGAAACAGTGGGGCTGAAACAGAGGGCGAGAAACAGATGGCGAGAAACAGAGGGGCTTAAACAGAGGGGCTGAAACAGAGGGCGAGAAACAGAGGGGCTGAAACAGATGGCGAGAAACAGAGGGGCTGAAACAGAGGGGCTGAAACAGAGGGGCTGAAACAGAGGGGCTGAAACAGAGGGCGAGAAACAGAGAGCGAGAAACAGAGGGCGAGAAACAGAGGGCGAGAAACAGAGGGCGAGAAACAGAGGGGCTGAAACACAGGGTTTGAAACAGAGGGGCTGATACAGAGGGGCTGAAACAGAGGGGCTGAAACAGTGGGCGAGAAACAGAGGGGCTGAAACAGAGGGGCTGAAACAGAGGGGCTGAAACAGAGGGGGTGAAACAGAGGGGCTGAAACAGAGGGACTGAAACAGAGGGGCTGAAACAGAGGGCGAGAAACAGAGGGGCTGTAACAGATGGCGAGAAACAGAGGGGCTGAAACAGAGGGCGAGAAACAAAGGGCGAGAAACAGAGGTGCTGAAACAGAGGGGCTGAAACAGAGGGGCTGAAACAGAGGGGCTGAAACAGAGGGCGAGAAACAGAGGGGCTGAAACAGAGGGGCTGAAACAGATGGCGAGAAACACAGGGGCTGAAACAGAGGGGCTGAAACAGAGGGGCTGAAACAGAGGGGCTGAAACAGAGGGCGAGATACAGAGGGGCAGAAACAGAGGGGCTGAAACAGAGGGGCTGAAACAGAGGGTCTGCAACAGTGGGCGAGAAAGAGAGGGGCTGAAAGAGAGGGCGAGAAACAGCGGTGCTGAAACAGAGGGGGAGAAACAGAGGGGCTGAAACTGAGCGGCTGAAACAGAGGGGCTGAAACAGAGGGCGAGAAACAGATGGCGAGAAACAGAGGGGCTTAAACAGAGGGGCTGAAACAGAGGGCGAGAAACAGAGGGCGAGAAACAAAGGGCGAGAAACAGAGGGCGAGAAACAGAGGGGCTGAAACAGAGGGGCTGAAACAGAGGGGCTGAAACAGAGGGGTTGAAACAGAGGGCTTGAAACAGAGGGCGAGAAACAGTGGGCGAGAAACAGATGGCGAGAAACAGAGGGCGAGAAACAGAGGGGCTGAAACAGAGGGGCTGAAACAGAGGGGCTGAAACAGAGGGGCTGAAACAGAGGGCGAGAAACAGTGGGCGAGAAACAGAGGGCGAGAAACAGAGGGGCTGAAACAGAGGGGCTGAAACAGAGGGCGAGAAACAGTGGGCGAGAAACAGAGGGCTAGAAACAGAGGGGCTGAAACAGAGGGCGAGAAACAGAGGGGCTGAAACAGAGGGGCTGAAACAGAGGGGCTGAAAAAGAGGGCGAGAAACAGAGGGGCTGAAACAGAGGGGCTGAAACAGAGGGGGTGAAACAGAGGGCGAGAAACAGAGGGCGAGAAACAGAGAGCGAGAAACAGAGGGAAAGAAACAGAGGGCGAGAAACAGAGGGCGAGAAACAGAGGGGCTGAAACAGAGGGGCTGAAACAGAGGGGTTGAAACAGAGGGGCTGAAACAGAGGGCGAGAAACAGTCGGCGAGAAACAGAGGGCGAGAAACAGAGGGGCTGAAACAGAGGGGCGGAAACAGAGGGGCTGAAACAGAGGGCGAGAAACAGAGGGCGAGAAACAGATAGCGAGAAACAGAGGGCGAGAAACAGAGGGGCTGAAACAGAGGGGCTGAAACAGAGGGGCTGAAACAGAGGGGCTGAAACAGAGGGGCTGAAACAGAGGGCGAGAAACAGAGGGCGAGAAACAGAGATCGAGAAACAGAGGGCGAGAAACAGAGGGCGAGAAACAGAGGGCGAGAAACAGAGGGCGAGAAACAGAGATCGAGAAACAGAGGGCGAGAAACAGAGGGCGAGAAACAGAGGGCGAGAAACAGAGGGGCTGAAACAGAGGGGCTGAAACAGAGGGGCTGAAACAGAGGGCGAGAAACAGAGGGCGAGAAACAGAGGGGCTGAAACAGAGGGGCTGAAACAGAGGGGCTGAAACAGAGGGGCTGAAACAGAGGGCGAGAAACAGAGGGGCTGAAACAGAGGGGCTGAAACAGATGGCGAGAAACAGAGGGGCTGAAACAGTGGGCGAGAAACAGAGGGGCTGAAACAGAGGGCGAGAAACAGAGAAAAAGAAACAGAGGGCGAGAAACAGAGTGGCTGAAACAGAGGGGCTGAAACAGAGGGGCTGAAACAGAGGGGCTGAAACAGATGGGCTGAAACAGAGGGGCTGAAACAGAGGGTCTGAAACAGTGGGCGAGAAACAGAGGGCGAGAAACAGAGGGCGAGAAACAGAGGGGCTGAAAGAGAGGGGCTGATACTGAGGGGCTGAAACAGACGGTCTGAAACAGAGGGCGAGAAACAGAGGGGCTGAAACAGAGGGCGAGAAACAGAGGGGCAGAAACAGAGGGGCTTAAACAGAAGGGCTTTAAAAGAGGGGCTGAAACAGAGGGGCTGAAACAGCGGGGCTGAAACAGAGGGCGAGAAACAGAGGCGCTGAAACAGAGGGAGAGAAACAGAGGGGCTGAAACCGAGGGCGAGAAACAGAGGGCGAGAAACAGAGGGGCTGAAACAGAGGGGCGGAAACAGAGGAGCTGAAACAGAGGGGCTGAAACAGAGGGCGAGAAACAGAGGGCGAGAAACAGAGATCGAGAAACAGAGGGCGAGAAACAGAGGGCTAGAAACAGAGGGCGAGAAACAGAGGGGCTGGAACAGAGGGGCTGAAACAGAGGGGCTGAAACAGAGGGCGAGAAACAGAGGGCGAGAAACAGAGGGGCTGAAACAGGGGGGCTGAAACAGAGGGGCTGAAACAGAGGGGCTGAAACAGATGGGCTGAAACAGAGGGGCTGAAACAGAGGGGCTGAAACAGTGGGCGAGAAACAGAGGGCGAGATACAGAGGGCGAGAAACAGAGGGCGAGAAACAGAGGGGCTGAAACAGAGGTGCCGATACAGAGGGGCTGAAACAGAGGGGCTGAAACAGAGGGCGAGAAACAGAGGGGCTGAAACAGATGGCGAGAAACAGAGGGGCTGAAACAGAGGGGCTGAAACAGAGGGGCTGAAACAGAAGGGCTGAAACAGAGGGCGAGAAACAGAGGGCGAGAAACAGAGAGCGAGAAACAGAGGGCGAGAAACAGAGGGCGAGAAACAGAGGGCGAGAAACAGAGGGGCTGAAACAGAGGGGCTGAAACAGAGGGGCTGATACAGAGGGGCTGAAACAGAGGGGCTGAAACAGAGGGCGAGAAACAGAGGGGCTGAAACAGATGGCGAGAAACAGAGGGGCTGAAACAGAGGGGCTGAAACAGAGGGGCTGAAACAGAAGGGCTGAAACAGAGGGCGAGAAACAGAGGGCGAGAAACAGAGAGCGAGAAACAGAGGGCGAGAAACAGAGGGCGAGAAACAGAGGGCGAGAAACAGAGGGCGAGAAACAGAGGGGCTGAAACAGAGGGGCTGAAACAGAGGGCGAGAAACAGTGGGCGAGAAACAGAGGGCTAGAAACAGAGGGGCTGAAACAGAGGGCGAGAAACAGAGGGGCTGAAACAGAGGGGCTGAAACAGAGGGGCTGAAAAAGAGGGCGAGAAACAGAGGGGCTGAAACAGAGGGGCTGAAACAGAGGGGGTGAAACAGAGGGCGAGAAACAGAGGGCGAGAAACAGAGAGCGAGAAACAGAGGGAAAGAAACAGAGGGCGAGAAACAGAGGGCGAGAAACAGAGGGGCTGAAACAGAGGGGCTGAAACAGAGGGGTTGAAACAGAGGGGCTGAAACAGAGGGCGAGAAACAGTCGGCGAGAAACAGAGGGCGAGAAACAGAGGGGCTGAAACAGAGGGGCGGAAACAGAGGGGCTGAAACAGAGGGCGAGAAACAGAGGGCGAGAAACAGATAGCGAGAAACAGAGGGCGAGAAACAGAGGGGCTGAAACAGAGGGGCTGAAACAGAGGGGCTGAAACAGAGGGGCTGAAACAGAGGGGCTGAAACAGAGGGCGAGAAACAGAGGGCGAGAAACAGAGATCGAGAAACAGAGGGCGAGAAACAGAGGGCGAGAAACAGAGGGCGAGAAACAGAGGGCGAGAAACAGAGATCGAGAAACAGAGGGCGAGAAACAGAGGGCGAGAAACAGAGGGCGAGAAACAGAGGGGCTGAAACAGAGGGGCTGAAACAGAGGGGCTGAAACAGAGGGCGAGAAACAGAGGGCGAGAAACAGAGGGGCTGAAACAGAGGGGCTGAAACAGAGGGGCTGAAACAGAGGGGCTGAAACAGAGGGCGAGAAACAGAGGGGCTGAAACAGAGGGGCTGAAACAGATGGCGAGAAACAGAGGGGCTGAAACAGTGGGCGAGAAACAGAGGGGCTGAAACAGAGGGCGAGAAACAGAGAAAAAGAAACAGAGGGCGAGAAACAGAGTGGCTGAAACAGAGGGGCTGAAACAGAGGGGCTGAAACAGAGGGGCTGAAACAGATGGGCTGAAACAGAGGGGCTGAAACAGAGGGTCTGAAACAGTGGGCGAGAAACAGAGGGCGAGAAACAGAGGGCGAGAAACAGAGGGGCTGAAAGAGAGGGGCTGATACTGAGGGGCTGAAACAGACGGTCTGAAACAGAGGGCGAGAAACAGAGGGGCTGAAACAGAGGGCGAGAAACAGAGGGGCAGAAACAGAGGGGCTTAAACAGAAGGGCTTTAAAAGAGGGGCTGAAACAGAGGGGCTGAAACAGCGGGGCTGAAACAGAGGGCGAGAAACAGAGGCGCTGAAACAGAGGGAGAGAAACAGAGGGGCTGAAACCGAGGGCGAGAAACAGAGGGCGAGAAACAGAGGGGCTGAAACAGAGGGGCGGAAACAGAGGAGCTGAAACAGAGGGGCTGAAACAGAGGGCGAGAAACAGAGGGCGAGAAACAGAGATCGAGAAACAGAGGGCGAGAAACAGAGGGCTAGAAACAGAGGGCGAGAAACAGAGGGGCTGGAACAGAGGGGCTGAAACAGAGGGGCTGAAACAGAGGGCGAGAAACAGAGGGCGAGAAACAGAGGGGCTGAAACAGGGGGGCTGAAACAGAGGGGCTGAAACAGAGGGGCTGAAACAGATGGGCTGAAACAGAGGGGCTGAAACAGAGGGGCTGAAACAGTGGGCGAGAAACAGAGGGCGAGATACAGAGGGCGAGAAACAGAGGGCGAGAAACAGAGGGGCTGAAACAGAGGTGCCGATACAGAGGGGCTGAAACAGAGGGGCTGAAACAGAGGGCGAGAAACAGAGGGGCTGAAACAGATGGCGAGAAACAGAGGGGCTGAAACAGAGGGGCTGAAACAGAGGGGCTGAAACAGAAGGGCTGAAACAGAGGGCGAGAAACAGAGGGCGAGAAACAGAGAGCGAGAAACAGAGGGCGAGAAACAGAGGGCGAGAAACAGAGGGCGAGAAACAGAGGGGCTGAAACAGAGGGGCTGAAACAGAGGGGCTGATACAGAGGGGCTGAAACAGAGGGGCTGAAACAGAGGGCGAGAAACAGAGGGGCTGAAACAGATGGCGAGAAACAGAGGGGCTGAAACAGAGGGGCTGAAACAGAGGGGCTGAAACAGAAGGGCTGAAACAGAGGGCGAGAAACAGAGGGCGAGAAACAGAGAGCGAGAAACAGAGGGCGAGAAACAGAGGGCGAGAAACAGAGGGCGAGAAACAGAGGGGCTGAAACAGAGGGGCTGAAACAGAGGGGCTGATACAGAGGGGCTGAAACAGAGGGGCTGAAACAGAGGGCGAGAAACAGAGGGGCTGAAACAGAGGGGCTGAAACAGAGGGCGAGAAACAGAGGGGCTGAAACAGAGGGGCTGAAACAGAGGGGCTGAAACAGAGGGACTGAAACAGAGGGGCTGAAACAGAGGGCGAGAAACAGAGGGGCTGTAACAGAGGGCGAGAAACAGAGGGGCTGAAACAGAGGGCGAGAAACAAAGGGCGAGAAACAGAGGTGCTGAAACAGAGGGGCTGAAACAGAGGGGCTGAAACAGAGGGGCTGAAACAGAGGGCGAGATTCAGAGGGGCTGAAACAGAGGGGCTGAAACAGATGGCGAGAAACAGAGGGGCTGAAACAGAGGGGCTGAAACAGAGGGGCTGAAACAGAGGGGCTGAAACAGAGGGCGAAATACAGAGGGGCTGAAACAGAGGTGCTGAAACAGAGGGGCTGAAACAGAGGGTCTGCAACAGTGGGCGAGAAAGAGAGGTGCTGAAAGAGAGGGCGAGAAACAGAGGTGCTGAAACAGAGGGGGAGAAACAGAGGGGCTGAAACTGAGGGGCTGAAACAGTGGGGCTGAAACAGAGGGCGAGAAACAGATGGCGAGAAACAGAGGGGCTTAAACAGAGGGGCTGAAACAGAGGGCGAGAAACAGAGGGGCTGAAACAGATGGCGAGAAACAGAGGGGCTGAAACAGAGGGGCTGAAACAGAGGGGCTGAAACAGAGGGCGAGAAACAGAGAGCGAGAAACAGAGGGCGAGAAACAGAGGGCGAGAAACAGAGGGCGAGAAACAGAGGGGCTGAAACACAGGGTTTGAAACAGAGGGGCTGATACAGAGGGGCTGAAACAGAGGGGCTGAAACAGTGGGCGAGAAACAGAGGGGCTGAAACAGAGGGGCTGAAACAGAGGGGCTGAAACAGAGGGGGTGAAACAGAGGGGCTGAAACAGAGGGACTGAAACAGAGGGGCTGAAACAGAGGGCGAGAAACAGAGGGGCTGTAACAGACGGCGAGAAACAGAGGGGCTGAAACAGAGGGCGAGAAACAAAGGGCGAGAAACAGAGGTGCTGAAACAGAGGGGCTGAAACAGAGGGGCTGAAACAGAGGGGCTGAAACAGAGGGCGAGAAACAGAGGGGCTGAAACAGAGGGGCTGAAACAGATGGCGAGAAACACAGGGGCTGAAACAGAGGGGCTGAAACAGAGGGGCTGAAACAGAGGGCGAGAAACAGAGGGCGAGAAACAAAGGGCGAGAAACAGAGGGCGAGAAACAGAGGGGCTGAAACAGAGGGGCTGAAACAGAGGGGCTGAAACAGAGGGGTTGAAACAGAGGGCTTGAAACAGAGGGCGAGAAACAGTGGGCGAGAAACAGATGGCGAGAAACAGAGGGCGAGAAACAGAGGGGCTGAAACAGAGGGGCTGAAACAGAGGGGCTGAAACAGAGGGGCTGAAACAGAGGGCGAGAAACAGTGGGCGAGAAACAGAGGGCGAGAAACAGAGGGGCTGAAACAGAGGGGCTGAAACAGAGGGCGAGAAACAGTGGGCGAGAAACAGAGGGCTAGAAACAGAGGGGCTGAAACAGAGGGCGAGAAACAGAGGGGCTGAAACAGAGGGGCTGAAACAGAGGGGCTGAAAAAGAGGGCGAGAAACAGAGGGGCTGAAACAGAGGGGCTGAAACAGAGGGGGTGAAACAGAGGGCGAGAAACAGAGGGCGAGAAACAGAGAGCGAGAAACAGAGGGAAAGAAACAGAGGGCGAGAAACAGAGGGCGAGAAACAGAGGGGCTGAAACAGAGGGGCTGAAACAGAGGGGTTGAAACAGAGGGGCTGAAACAGAGGGCGAGAAACAGTCGGCGAGAAACAGAGGGCGAGAAACAGAGGGGCTGAAACAGAGGGGCGGAAACAGAGGGGCTGAAACAGAGGGCGAGAAACAGAGGGCGAGAAACAGATAGCGAGAAACAGAGGGCGAGAAACAGAGGGGCTGAAACAGAGGGGCTGAAACAGAGGGGCTGAAACAGAGGGGCTGAAACAGAGGGGCTGAAACAGAGGGCGAGAAACAGAGGGCGAGAAACAGAGATCGAGAAACAGAGGGCGAGAAACAGAGGGCGAGAAACAGAGGGCGAGAAACAGAGGGCGAGAAACAGAGATCGAGAAACAGAGGGCGAGAAACAGAGGGCGAGAAACAGAGGGCGAGAAACAGAGGGGCTGAAACAGAGGGGCTGAAACAGAGGGGCTGAAACAGAGGGCGAGAAACAGAGGGCGAGAAACAGAGGGGCTGAAACAGAGGGGCTGAAACAGAGGGGCTGAAACAGAGGGGCTGAAACAGAGGGCGAGAAACAGAGGGGCTGAAACAGAGGGGCTGAAACAGATGGCGAGAAACAGAGGGGCTGAAACAGTGGGCGAGAAACAGAGGGGCTGAAACAGAGGGCGAGAAACAGAGAAATAGAAACAGAGGGCGAGAAACAGAGGGGCTGAAACAGAGGGGCTGAAACAGAGGGGCTGAAACAGAGGGGCTGAAACAGATGGGCTGAAACAGAGGGGCTGAAACAGAGGGTCTGAAACAGTGGGCGAGAAACAGAGGGCGAGAAACAGAGGGCGAGAAACAGAGGGGCTGAAAGAGAGGGGCTGATACTGAGGGGCTGAAACAGACGGTCTGAAACAGAGGGCGAGAAACAGAGGGGCTGAAACAGAGGGCGAGAAACAGAGGGGCAGAAACAGAGGGGCTTAAACAGAAGGGCTTTAAAAGAGGGGCTGAAACAGAGGGGCTGAAACAGCGGGGCTGAAACAGAGGGCGAGAAACAGAGGCGCTGAAACAGAGGGAGAGAAACAGAGGGGCTGAAACCGAGGGCGAGAAACAGAGGGCGAGAAACAGAGGGGCTGAAACAGAGGGGCGGAAACAGAGGAGCTGAAACAGAGGGGCTGAAACAGAGGGCGAGAAACAGAGGGCGAGAAACAGAGATCGAGAAACAGAGGGCGAGAAACAGAGGGCTAGAAACAGAGGGCGAGAAACAGAGGGGCTGGAACAGAGGGGCTGAAACAGAGGGGCTGAAACAGAGGGCGAGAAACAGAGGGCGAGAAACAGAGGGGCTGAAACAGAGGGGCTGAAACAGAGGGGCTGAAACAGAGAAAGAGAAACAGAGGGCGAGAAACAGAGGGGCTGAAACAGGGGGGCTGAAACAGAGGGGCTGAAACAGAGGGGCTGAAACAGATGGGCTGAAACAGAGGGGCTGAAACAGAGGGGCTGAAACAGTGGGCGAGAAACAGAGGGCGAGATACAGAGGGCGAGAAACAGAGGGCGAGAAACAGAGGGGCTGAAACAGAGGTGCCGATACAGAGGGGCTGAAACAGAGGGGCTGAAACAGAGGGCGAGAAACAGAGGGGCTGAAACAGATGGCGAGAAACAGAGGGGCTGAAACAGAGGGGCTGAAACAGAGGGGCTGAAACAGAAGGGCTGAAACAGAGGGCGAGAAACAGAGGGCGAGAAACAGAGAGCGAGAAACAGAGGGCGAGAAACAGAGGGCGAGAAACAGAGGGCGAGAAACAGAGGGGCTGAAACAGAGGGGCTGAAACAGAGGGGCTGATACAGAGAGGCTGAAACAGAGGGGCTGAAACAGAGGGCGAGAAACAGAGGGGCTGAAACAGAGGGGCTGAAACAGAGGGCGAGAAACAGAGGGGCTGAAACAGAGGGGCTGAAACAGAGGGGCTGAAACAGAGGGACTGAAACAGAGGGGCTGAAACAGAGGGCGAGAAACAGAGGGGCTGTAACAGAGGGCGAGAAACAGAGGGGCTGAAACAGAGGGCGAGAAACAAAGGGCGAGAAACAGAGGTGCTGAAACAGAGGGGCTGAAACAGAGGGGCTGAAACAGAGGGGCTGAAACAGAGGGCGAGATTCAGAGGGGCTGAAACAGAGGGGCTGAAACAGATGGCCAGAAACAGAGGGGCTGAAACAGAGGGGCTGAAACAGAGGGGCTGAAACAGAGGGGCTGAAACAGAGGGCGAAATACAGAGGGGCTGAAACAGAGGGGCTGAAACAGAGGGGCTGAAACAGAGGGTCTGCAACAGTGGGCGAGAAAGAGAGGTGCTGAAAGAGAGGGCGAGAAACAGAGGTGCTGAAACAGAGGGGGAGAAACAGAGGGGCTGAAACTGAGGGGCTGAAACAGTGGGGCTGAAACAGAGGGCGAGAAACAGATGGCGAGAAACAGAGGGGCTTAAACAGAGGGGCTGAAACAGAGGGCGAGAAACAGAGGGGCTGAAACAGATGGCGAGAAACAGAGGGGCTGAAACAGAGGGGCTGAAACAGAGGGGCTGAAACAGAGGGCGAGAAACAGAGAGCGAGAAACAGAGGGCGAGAAACAGAGGGCGAGAAACAGAGGGCGAGAAACAGAGGGGCTGAAACACAGGGTTTGAAACAGAGGGGCTGATACAGAGGGGCTGAAACAGAGGGGCTGAAACAGTGGGCGAGAAACAGAGGGGCTGAAACAGAGGGGCTGAAACAGAGGGGCTGAAACAGAGGGGGTGAAACAGAGGGGCTGAAACAGAGGGACTGAAACAGAGGGGCTGAAACAGAGGGCGAGAAACAGAGGGGCTGTAACAGACGGCGAGAAACAGAGGGGCTGAAACAGAGGGCGAGAAACAAAGGGCGAGAAACAGAGGTGCTGAAACAGAGGGGCTGAAACAGAGGGGCTGAAACAGAGGGGCTGAAACAGAGGGCGAGAAACAGAGGGGCTGAAACAGAGGGGCTGAAACAGATGGCGAGAAACACAGGGGCTGAAACAGAGGGGCTGAAACAGAGGGGCTGAAACAGAGGGGCTGAAACAGAGGGCGAGATACAGAGGGGCAGAAACAGAGGGGCTGAAACAGAGGGGCTGAAACAGAGAGTCTGCAACAGTGGGCGAGAAAGAGAGGGGCTGAAAGAGAGGGCGAGAAACAGCGGTGCTGAAACAGAGGGGGAGAAACAGAGGGGCTGAAACTGAGCGGCTGAAACAGAGGGGCTGAAACAGAGGGCGAGAAACAGATGGCGAGAAACAGAGGGGCTTAAACAGAGGGGCTGAAACAGAGGGCGAGAAACAGAGGGCGAGAAACAAAGGGCGAGAAACAGAGGGCGAGAAACAGAGGGGCTGAAACAGAGGGGCTGAAACAGAGGGGCTGAAACAGAGGGGTTGAAACAGAGGGCTTGAAACAGAGGGCGAGAAACAGTGGGCGAGAAACAGAGGGGCAGAAACAGAGGGGCAGAAACAAAGGGGCTGAAACAGAGGGGCTGAAACTGATGGCGAGAAACAGAGGGCGAGAAACAGAGGGCGATAAACAGAGGGGCTGAAACAAAGGGGCTGAAACAGAGGGGCTGAAACAGAGGGCGAGAAACAGTGGGCGAGAAACAGAGGGCGAGAAACAGAGGGGCTGAAACAGAGGGGCTGAAACAGAGGCGCTCAAACAGAGGGCGAGAAACAGTGGGCGAGAAACAGAGGGCGAGAAACAGTGGGCGAGAAACAGAGGGGCAGAAACAGAGGGGCTGAAACAAAGGGGCTGAATCAGAGGGGCTGAAACAGAGGGCGAGAAACAGTGGGCGAGAAACAGAGGGCGAGAAACAGAGGGGCTGAAACAGAGGGGCTGAAACAGAGGGGCTGAAACATAGGGCGAGAAACAGTGGGCGAGAAACAGAGGGCGAGAAACAGAGGGGCTGAAACAGAGGGCGAGAAACAGAGGGGCTGAAACAGAGGGGCTGAAACAGAGGGGCTGAAACAGAGGGCGAGAAACAGTGGGCGAGAAACAGAGGGGCAGAAACAGAGGGGCTGAAACAAAGGGGCTGAAACAGAGGGGCTGAAACTGAGGGCGAGAAACAGAGGGCGAGAAACAGAGGGCGAGAAACAGAGGGGCTGAAACAGAGGGGGTGAAACAGAGGTGCTGAAACAGAGGGCGAGAAACAGAGGGCGAGAAACAGAGAGCGAGAAACAGAGGGCAAGAAACAGATGGCGAGAAACAGAGGGCGAGAAACAGAGGGGCTGAAACAGAGGGGCTGAAACAGAGGGGCTGAAACAGAGGGGCTGAAACAGAGGGCGAGAAACAGTGGGCGAGAAACAGAGGGCGAGAAACAGAGGGGCTGAAACAGAGGGGCTGAAACAGAGGGCGAGAAACAATGGGCGAGAAACAGAGGGCTAGAAACAGAGGGCGAGAAACAGAGGGGCTGAAACAGAGGGGCTGAAACAGAGGGGCTGAAACAGAGGGACTGAAACAGAGGGGCTGAAAAGATGGCGAGAAACAGAGGGGCTGTAACAGAGGGGCTGATACAGAGGGCCTGAAATAGAGGGGCTGAAACAGAGGGGCTCAAACTGAGGGCGAGAAACAGAGGAGCTGAAACAGAGGGGCTGAAACAGAGGGGCTGAAACAGAGGGCGAGAAACAGATGGCGAGAAACAGAGGGTCTGAAACAGAGGGGCTGAAACAGAGGGGCTGAAACAGAGGGGCTGAAATAGAGGGGCTGCAACAGAGGGCGAGAAACAGAGGGGCGGAAACAGAGGGCGAGAAACAGAGGGGCTGAAACAGAGGGCGAGAAACAGAGGGGCTGAAACAGAGGGGCTGAAACAGATGGGCTGAAACAGAGGGTCAGAAACAGAGGGCGAGAAAGAGAGGGGCTGAAAGAGAGGGCGAGAAATAGAGGTGCTGAAACAGATGACGAGAAACAGAGGGCCTGGAACTGAGGGGCTGAAACAGAGGGGCTGAAACAGAGGGCGAAAAACAGAGGGCGAGAAACAGAGGGGCTGAAACAGAGGGGCTGAAACAGAGGGGCTGAAACAGAGGGCGAGAAACAGAGGGCGAGAAACAGAGGGGCTGAAACAGAGGGGCTGAAACAGAGGGGCTGAAACAGAGGGGCTGAAACAGAGGGGCTGAAACAGAGGGGCTGAAACAGAGGGCGAGAAACAGTGGGCGAGAAACAGAGGGCGAGAAACAGAGGGGCTGAAACAGAGGGCGAGAAACAGAGGGGCTGAAACAGAGGGGCTGAAACAGAGGGGCTGAAAAAGAGGGCGAGAAACAGAGGGCGAGAAACAGAGAGCGAGAAACAAAGGGCAAGAAACAGAGGGCGAGAAAGAGAGGGCGAGAAACAGAGGGGCTGAAACAGAGGGGCTGAAACAGAGGGGCTGAAACAGAGGTGCTGAAACAGAGGGCGAGAAACAGTCGGCGAGAAACAGAGGGCGAGAAACAGAGGGGCTGAAACAGAGGGGCTGAAACAGAGGGGCTGAAACAGAGGGCGAGAAACAGAGGGCGAGAAACAGAGAGCGAGAAACAGAGGGCGAGAAACAGAGGGCGAGAAACAGAGGGCGAGAAACAGAGGGGCTGAAACAGAGGGGCTGAAACAGAGGGGCTGAAACAGAGGGCGAGAAACAGAGGGCGAGAAACAGAGAGCGAGAAACAGAGGGCGAGAAACAGAGGGGCTGAAACAGAGGGGCTGAAACAGAGGGGCTGAAACAGAGGGGCTGAAACAGAGGGGCTGAAACAGAGGGGCTGAAACAGAGGGCGAGAAACAGAGGGCGAGAAACAGAGGGCGAGAAACAGAGGGCGAGAAACAGAGGGCGAGAAACAGAGGGGCTGAAACAGAGGGGCTGAAACAGAGGGGCTGAAACAGAGGGCGAGAAACAGAGGGCGAGAAACAGAGAGCGAGAAACAGAGGGCGAGAAACAGAGGGGCTGAAACAGAGGGGCTGAAACAGAGGGGCTGAAACAGAGGGTGAGAAACAGAGGGGCTGAAACAGAGGGGCTGAAACAGATGGCGAGAAACAGAGGGGCTGAAACAGTGGGCGAGAAACAGAGGGGCTGAAACAGAGGGCGAGAAACAGAGAAATAGAAACAGAGGGCGAGAAACAGAGGGGCTGAAACAGAGGGGCTGAAACAGAGGGGCTGAAACAGAGGGGCTGAAACAGATGGGCTGAAACAGAGGGGCTGAAACAGAGGGGCTTAAACAGTGGGCGAGAAACAGAGGGCGAGAAACAGAGGGCGAGAAACAGAGGGCGAGAAACAGAGGGGCTGAAAGAGAGGGGCTGATACTGAGGGGCTGAAACAGAGAGTCTGAAACTGAGGGTCTGAAACAGAGGGAATGAAACAGAGGGCGAGAAACAGAGGGGCTGAAACAGAGGGCGAGAAACAGAGGGTCTGAAACCGAGGGCGAGAAACAGAGGGCGAGAAACAGAGGGGCTGAAACATAGGGGCTGAAACAGAGGAGCTGAAACAGAGGGGCTGAAACAGAGGGGATGAAACAGAGGGCGAGAAACAGAGGGGCTGAAACAGAGGTGCTGAAACACAGGGACTGAAACAGAGGGCGAGATACAGAGGGCGAGAAACAGAGGGAGAGAAACAGAGGGGCTGAAACAGATGGGCTGAAACAGAGGGGCTGAAACAGAGGGCGAGAAACAGTGGGCGAGAAACAGAGAGCGAGAAACAGAGGGCGAGAAACAGAGGGCGAGAAACAGAGGGCGAGAAACAGAGGGGCTGAAACAGAGGGGCTGAAACAGAGGGGATGAAACAGAGGGGCTGAAACAGAGGGGCTGAAACAGAGGGGCTGAAACAGAGGGCGAGAAACAGAGGGCGAGAAACAAAGAGCGAGAAACAGAGGCTGAGAAACAAGGGGCGAGAAACAGAGGGCGAGAAACAGAGGGGCTGAAACAGAGGGGCTGAAACAGAGGGCGAGAAACAGAGGGGCTGAAACCCAGGGCGAGAAACAGAGGGCGAGAAACAGAGGGGCTGAAACAGAGGGGCTGAAACAGAGGAGCTGAAACAGAGGGGCTGAAACAGAGGGGCTGAAACAGAGGGCGAGAAACAGTGGGCGTGAAACAGAGGGCGAGAAACAGAGGGGCTGAAACAGAGGGGCTGAAACAGAGGGGCTGAAACAGAGGGCGAGAAACAGAGGGCGAGAAACAGAGAGCGAGAAACAGAGGGCGAGAAACAGAGGGCGAGAAACAGAGGGCGAGAAACAGAGGGGCTGAAACAGAGGGGCTGAAACAGAGGGGATGAAACAGAGGGGCTGAAACAGAGGGGCTGAAACAGAGGGGCTGAAACAGAGGGCGAGAAACAGAGGGCGAGAAACAAAGAGCGAGAAACAGAGGGCGAGAAACAGAGGGGCTGAAACAGACGGGCTGAAACAGAGGGGCTGAAACAGAGGGCGAGAAGCAGAGGGCGAGAAACAGAGGGCGAGAAACAGAGGGGCTGAAACAGAGTGGCTGAAAAAGAGGGGCTGAAACAGAGGGGCTGAATCAGTGGGCGAGAAACAGAGGGGCTGAAACAGAGGGGCTGAAACAGAGGGGCTGAAACAGAGGGGCTGAAACAGAGGGGCTGAAACAGAGGGACTGAAACAGAGGGGCTGAAACAGAGGGCGAGAAACAGAGGGGCTGAAACAGAGGGCGAGAAACAGAGGGGCTGAAACAGGGGGCGTGAAACAAAGGGCGAGAAACAGAGGTGCTGAAACAGTGGGGCTGAAACAGAGGGGCTGAAACAGAGGGGCTGAAACAGAGGGCGAGAAACAGAGGGGCTGAAACAGAGGGCGAGAAACAGAGGGGCTGAAACAGAGGGGCTGAAACAGAGGGGCTGAAACAGAGGGTCTGCAACAGAGGGCGAGAAAGAGAGGGGCTGAAAGAGAGGGCGAGAAACAGAGGTGCAGAAACAGAGGGCGAGAAACAGAGGGGCTGGAACTGAGGGGCTGAAACAGAGGGGCTGAAACAGTGGGCGAGAAACAGAGGGCGAGAAACAAAGAGCGAGAAACAGAGGCTGAGAAACAAGGGGCGAGAAACAGAGGGCGAGAAACAGAGGGGCTGAAACAGAGGGGCTGAAACAGAGGGCGAGAAACAGAGGGGCTGAAACCCAGGGCGAGAAACAGAGGGCGAGAAACAGAGGGGCTGAAACAGAGGGGCTGAAACAGAGGAGCTGAAACAGAGGGGCTGAAACAGAGGGGCTGAAACAGAGGGCGAGAAACAGTGGGCGTGAAACAGAGGGCGAGAAACAGAGGGGCTGAAACAGAGGGGCTGAAACAGAGGGGCTGAAACAGAGGGGCTGAAACAGAGGGACTGAAACAGAGGGGCTGAAACAGAGGGCGAGAAACAGAGGGGCTGAAACAGAGGGCGAGAAACAGAGGGGCTGAAACAGGGGGCGTGAAACAAAGGGCGAGAAACAGAGGTGCTGAAACAGTGGGGCTGAAACAGAGGGGCTGAAACAGAGGGGCTGAAACAGAGGGCGAGAAACAGAGGGGCTGAAACAGAGGGCGAGAAACAGAGGGGCTGAAACAGAGGGGCTGAAACAGAGGGGCTGAAACAGAGGGTCTGCAACAGAGGGCGAGAAAGAGAGGGGCTGAAAGAGAGGGCGAGAAACAGAGGTGCTGAAACAGAGGGCGAGAAACAGAGGGGCTGGAACTGAGGGGCTGAAACAGAGGGGCTGAAACAGAGGGCGAGAAACAGAGGGCGAGAAACAGAGGGGCTGAAACAGAGGGGCTGAAACAGAGGGGCTGAAACAGAGGGCGTGAAACAGAGGTCGAGAAACAGAGGGCGAGAAACAGAGGGCGAGAAACAGAGGGGCTGAAACAGAGGGGCTGAAACAGAGGGGCTGAAACAGAGGGGCTGAAACAGAGGGGCTGAAACAGAGGGGCTGAAACAGAAGGCGAGAAACAGTGGGCGAGAAACAGAGGGGCTGAAACAGAGGGGCTGAAACAAAGGGGCTGAAACAGAGGGGCTGAAACTGAGGGCGAGAAACAGAGGGCGAGAAACAGAGGGCGAGAAACACAGGGGCTGAAACAGAGGGGCTGAAACAGAGGGGCTGAAACAGAGGGCGAGAAACAGAGGGCGAGAAACAGAGAGCGAGAAACAGAGGGCAAGAAACAGAGGGCGAGAAACAGAGGGCGAGAAACAGAGGGGCTGAAACAGAGGGTCTAAAACAGAGGGGCTGAAACAGAGGGGCAGAAACAGAGGCGAGAAACAGTGGGCGAGAAACAGAGGGCGAGAAACAGAGGGGCTGAAACAGAGGGGCTGAATATAAGGGTTGAAACAGAGGGCGAGAAAAAAAGGGCGAGAAACAGAGAGCGAGAAACAGAGGGCGAGAAACAGAGGGCGAGAAACAGAGGGCGATAAACAGAGGGGCTGAAACAGAGGGGCTGAAACAGAGGGGCTGAAACAGAGGGGCTGAAACAGAGGGGCTGAAACAGAGGGCGAGAAACAGAGGGCGAGAAACAGAGAGCGAGAAACAGAGGGCGAGAAACAGAGGTGCTGAAACAGAGGGCGAGAAACAGAGGGGCTGAAACAGAGGGGCTGAAACAGAGGGCGAGAAAGAGAGGGCGAGAAACAGAGGGGCTGAAACAGAGTGGCTGAAACAGAGGGGCTGAAACAGAGGGGCTGAAACTGAGGGCGAGAAACAGAGGGGCTGAAACAGAGGGGCTGAAACAGAGGGCGAGAAACAGAGGGGCTGAAACAGAGGGGCTGAAACAGAGGGGCTGAAACAAAGGGACTGAAACAGAGGGGCTGAAACAGAGGGCGAGAAACAGAGGGAAAGAAACAGAGGGCGAGAAACAGAGGGGCTGAAACAGAGGGGCTGAAACAGAGGGGCTGAAACAGAGGGGCTGAAACAGAGGGCGAGAAACAGAAGGCGAGAAACAGAGAGCGAGAAACAGAGGGCGAGAAACAGAGGGGCTGAAACAGAGGGGTTGAAACAGAGGGGCTGAAACAGAGGGCGAGAAACAGAGGGCGAGAAACAGAGGGGCTGAAACAGAGGGGCTGATACAGAGGGGCTGAAACAGAGGGCGAGATACAGAGGGGCTGAAACAGAGGGGCTGAAACAGAGGGCGTGAAACAGAGGGGCTGAAACAGAGGGGCTGAAACAGAGGGGCTGAATCAGAGGGTCTGAAACAGAGGGGCTGAAACAGAGGGCGAGAAACAGAGGGCGAGAAACAGATGGGCTGAAACAGAGGGGCTGAAACAGACGGGCTGAAACAGAGGGGTTGAAACAGAGGGGCTGAAACAGAGGGCGAGAAAGAGAGGGCGAGAAAGAGAGGGGCTGAAACAGAGTGGCTGAAACAGAGGGGCTGAAACAGAGGGGCTGAAAGTGAGGGCGAGAAACAGAGAGGCTGAAACAGAGGGGCTGAAACAGAGGGCGAGAAACAGAGGGGCTGAAACAGAGGGGCTGAAACAGAGGGGCTGAAACAAAGGGACTGAAACAGAGGGGCTGAAACAGAGGGCGAGAAACAGAGGGGCTGAAACAGAGGGGCTGAAACAGAGGGGCTGAAACAGAGGGGCTGAAACAGAGGGCGAGAAACAGAGGGCGAGAAACAGAGAGCGAGAAACAGAGGGCGAGAAACATAGGGGCTGAATCAGAGGGGCTGAAACAGAGGGGCTGAAACAGAGGGGCTGAAACTGAGGGCGAGAAACAGAGGGCGAGAAACAGAGGGGCTGAAACAGAGGTGCTGATACAGAGGGGCTGAAACAGAGGGGCTGAAACAGAGGGCGAGAAACAGAGGGGCTGACACAGAGGGGCTGAAACAGAGGGCGTGAAACAGAGGGGCTGAAACAGAGGGGCTGAAACAGAGGGGCTGAATCAGAGGGCGAGAAACAGTGGGCGAGAAACAGAGGGCGAGAAACAGAGGGGCTGAAACAGAGGGCGAGAAACAGAGGGGCTGAAACAGAGGGGCTGAAACAGAGGGGCTGAAAAAGAGGGCGAGAAACAGAGGGCGAGAAACAGAGAGCGAGAAACAGAGGGCGAGAAACAGAGGGCGAGAAACAGAGGGCGAGAAACAGAGGGGCTGAAACAGAGGGGCTGAAACAGAGGGGCTGAAACAGAGGGGCTGAAACAGAGGGGCTGAAACAGAGGGCGAGAAACAGAGGGCGAGAAACAGAGATCGAGAAACAGAGGGCGAGAAACAGAGGGCGAGAAACAGAGGGCGAGAAACAGAGGGCGAGAAACAGGGGGGCTGAAACAGAGGGGCTGAAACAGAGGGGCTGAAACAGAGGGCGAGAAACAGAGGGCGAGAAACAGAGGGGCTGAAACAGAGGGGATGAAACAGAGGGGCTGAAACAGAGGGGCTGAAACAGAGGGCGAGAAACAGAGGGGCTGAAACAGAGGGGCTGAAACAGATGGCGAGAAACAGAGAGGCTGAAACAGTGGGCGAGAAACAGAGGGGCTGAAACAGAGGGCGAGAAACAGAGAAATAGAAACAGAGGGCGAGAAACAGAGGGGCTGAAAGAGAGGGGCTGATACTGAGGGGCTGAAATAAAGAGTCTGAAACAGAGGGTCTGAAACTGAGGGGATGAAACAGAGGGCGAGAAACAGAGGGGCTGAAACAGAGGGCGAGTAACAGAGGGTCTGAAACCGAGGGCGAGAAACAGAGGGCGAGAAACAGAGGGGCTGAAACAGAGGGGCTGAAACAGAGGAGCTGAAACAGAGGGGCTGAAACAGATGGGATGAAACAGAGGGCGAGAAACAGAGGGGCTGAAACAGAGGTGCTGAAACAGAGGGGCTGAAACAGAGGGCGAGAAACAGTGGGCGAGAAACAGAGGGCGAGAAACAGAGGGGCTGAAACAGAGGGGCTGAAACAGAGGGGCTGAAACAGAGGGCGAGAAACAGTGGGCGAGAAACAGAGAGCGAGAAACAGAGGGCGAGAAACAGAGGGCGAGAAACAGAGGGCGAGAAACAGAGGGGCTGAAACAGAGGGGCTGAAACAGAGGGGATGAAACAGAGGGGCTGAAACAGAGGGGCTGAAACAGAGGGGCTGAAACAGAGGGCGAGAAACAGAGGGCGAGAAACAAAGAGCGAGAAACAGAGGCTGAGAAACAAGGGGCGAGAAACAGAGGGCGAGAAACAGAGGGGCTGAAACAGAGGGGCTGAAACAGAGGGGCTGAAACAGAGGGCGAGAAACAGAGGGGCTGAAACCCAGGGCGAGAAACAGAGGGCGAGAAACAGAGGGGCTGAAACAGAGGGGCTGAAACAGAGGAGCTGAAACAGAGGGGCTGAAACAGAGGGGCTGAAACAGAGGGCGAGAAACAGTGGGCGTGAAACAGAGGGCGAGAAACAGAGGGGCTGAAACAGAGGGGCTGAAACAGAGGGGCTGGACCAGAGGGCGAGAAACAGAGGGCGAGAAACAGAGAGCGAGAAACAGAGGGCGAGAAACAGAGGGCGAGAAACAGAGGGCGAGAAACAGAGGGGCTGAAACAGATGGGCTGAAACAGAGGGGATGAAACAGAGGGGCTGAAACAGAGGGGCTGAAACAGAGGGGCTGAAACAGAGGGCGAGAAACAGAGGGCGAGAAACAAAGAGCGAGAAACAGAGGGCGAGAAACAGAGGGCGAGAAACAGAGGGCGAGAAACAGAGGAGCTGAAACAGAGTGGCTGAAACAGAGGGGCTGAAACAGAGGGGCTGAAACAGTGGGCGAGAAACAGAGGGGCTGAAACAGAGGGGCTGAAACAGAGGGGCTGAAACAGAGGGGATGAAACAGAGGGGCTGAAACAGAGGGACTGAAACAGAGGGGCTGAAACAGAGGGCGAGAAACAGAGGGGCTGAAACAGAGGGCGAGAAACAGAGGGGCTGAAACAGAGGGCGTGAAACAAAGGGCGAGAAACAGAGGTCCTGAAACAGTGGGGCTGAAACAGAGGGGCTGAAACAGAGGGGCTGAAACAGAGGGGCTGAAACAGAGGGCGAGAAACAGAGGGGCTGAAACAGAGGGCGAGAAACAGAGGGGCTGAAACAGAGGGGCTGAAACAGAGGGGCTGAAACAGAGGGGCTGAAACAGAGGGGCTGAAACAGAGGGCGAGAAAGAGAGGGGCTGAAAGAGAGGGCGAGTAACAGAAGTGCAGAAACAGAGGGCGAGAAACAGAGGGGCTGGAACTGAGGGGCTGAAACAGAGGGGCTGAAACAGAGGGCGAGAAACAGAGGGCGAGAAACAGAGGGGCTGAAACAGAGGGGCTGAAACAGAGGGGCTGAAACAGAGGGCGTGAAACAGAGGGCGAGAAACAGAGGGCGAGAAACAGAGGGGCTGAAACAGAGGGGCTGAAACAGAGGGGCTGAAACAGAGGGGCTGAAACAGAGGGGCTGAAACAGAGGGCGAGAAACAATGGGCGAGAAACAGAGGGGCTGAAACAGAGGGGCTGAAACAAAGGGGCTGAAACAGAGGGGCTGAAACTGAGGGCGAGAAACAGAGGGCGAGAAACAGAGGGCGAGAAACAGAGAGCGAGAAACAGAGGGCGAGAAACAGAGAGCGAGAAACAGAGGGCGAGAAACAGAGGGGCTGAAACAGAGGGGCTGAAACAGAGGGGCTGAAACAGAGGGGCTGTAACAGAGGGCGAGAAACAGAGGGGCTGAAACAGAGGGGCTGAAACAGATGGCGAGAAACAGAGGGGCTGAAACAGTGGGCGAGAAACAGAGGGGCTGAAACAGAGGGGCTGAAACAGAGGGGCTGAAACAGAGGGCGAGAAACAGAGGGGCTGAAACAGAGGGGCTGAAACAGATGGCGAGAAACAGAGGGGCTGAAACAGTGGGCGAGAAACAGAGGGGCCGAAACAGAGGGCGAGAAACAGAGAAATAGAAACAGAGGGCGAGAAACAGAGGGGCTGAAACAGAGGGGCTGAAACAGAGGGGCTGAAACAGAGGGGCTGAAACAGATGGGCTGAAACAGAGGGGCTGAAACAGAGGGTCTGAAACAGTGGGCGAGAAACAGAGGAGGAGAAACAGAGGGCGAGAAACAGAGGGCGAGAAACAGAGGGGCTGAAAGAGAGGGGCTGATACTGAGGGGCTGAAACAGACGGTCTGAAACAGAGGGCGAGAAACAGAGGGGCTGAAACAGAGGGCGAGAAACAGAGGGGCAGAAACAGAGGGGCTTAAACAGAAGGGCTTTAAAAGAGGGGCTGAAACAGAGGGGCTGAAACAGAGGGGCTGAAACAGAGGGCGAGAAACAGAGGGGCTGAAACAGAGGGCGAGAAACAGAGGGGCTGAAACCGAGGGCGAGAAACAGAGGGCGAGAAACAGAGATCGAGAAACAGAGGGCGAGAAACAGAGGGCGAGAAACAGAGGGCGAGAAACAGAGGGGCTGGAACAGAGGGGCTGAAACAGAGGGGCTGAAACAGAGGGCGAGAAACAGAGGGCGAGAAACAGAGGGGCTGAAACAGAGGGGCTGAAACAGAGGGGCTGAAACAGAGAAGCTGAAACAGAGGGCGAGAAACAGAGGGGCTGAAACAGAGGGGCTGAAACAGATGGCGAGAAACAGAGGGGCTGAAACAGTGGGCGAGAAACAGAGGGGCTGAAACAGAGGGGGAGAAACAGAGAAAGAGAAACAGAGGGCGAGAAACAGAGGGGCTGAAACAGGGGGGCTGAAACAGAGGGGCTGAAACAGAGGGGCTGAAACAGATGGGCTGAAACAGAGGGGCTGAAACAGAGGGGCTGAAACAGTGGGCGAGAAACAGAGGGCGAAATACAGAGGGCGATAAACAGAGGGCGAGAAACAGAGGGGCTGAAACAGAGGTGCCGATACAGAGGGGCTGAAACAGAGGGGCTGAAACAGAGGGCGAGAAACAGAGGGGCTGAAACAGATGGCGAGAAACAGAGGGGCTGAAACAGAGGGGCTGAAGCAGAGGGGCTGAAACAGAGGAGCTGAAACAGAGGTCGAGAAACAGAGGGCGAGAAACAGAGAGCGAGAAACAGAGGGCGAAAAACAGAGGGCGAGAAACAGAGGGCGAGAAACAGAGGGGCTGAAACAGAGGGGCTGAAACAGAGGGGCTGATACAGAGGGGCTGAAACAGAGGGGCTGAAACAGAGTGCGAGAAACAGAGGGGCTGAAACAGAGGGGCTGAAACAGAGGGCGAGAAACAGAGGGGCTGAAACAGAGGTGCTGAAACAGAGGGGCTGAAACAGAGGGACTGAAACAGAGGGGCTGAAACAGAGGGCGAGAAACAGAGGGGCTGTAACAGAGGGCGAGAAACAGAGGGGCTGAAACAGAGGGCGAGAAACAAAGGGCGAGAAACAGAGGTGCTGAAACAGAGGGGCTGAAACAGAGGGGCTGAAACAGAGGTGCTGAAACAGAGGGCGAGATTCAGAGGGGCTGAAACAGAGGGGCTGAAACAGATGGCGAGAAACAGAGGGGCTGAAACAGAGGGGCTGAAACAGAGGGGCTGAAACAGAGGGGCTGAAACAGAGGGCGAGATACAGAGGGGCTGAAACAGAGGGGCTGAAACAGAGGGGCTGAAACAGAGGGTCTGCAACAGTGGGCGAGAAAGAGAGGGGCTGAAAGAGAGGGCGAGAAACAGAGGTGCTGAAACAGAGGGGGAGAAACAGAGGGGCTGAAACCTAGGGGCTGAAACAGTGGGGCTGAAACAGAGGGCGAGAAACAGATGGCGAGAAACAGAGGGGCATAAACAGAGGGGCTGAAACAGAGGGCGAGAAACAGAGGGGCTGAAACAGATGGCGAGAAACAGAGGGGCTGAAACAGAGGGGCTGAAACAGAGGGGCTGAAACAGAGGGGCTGAAACAGAGGAGCTGAAACAGAGGGGCTGAAACAGATGGGATGAAACAGAGGGCGAGAAACAGAGGGGCTGAAACAGAGGTGCTGAAACAGAGGGGCTGAAACAGAGGGCGAGAAACAGTGGGCGAGAAACAGAGGGCGAGAAACAGAGGGGCTGAAACAGAGGGGCTGAAACAGAGGGGCTGAAACAGAGGGTGAGAAACAGTGGGCGAGAAACAGAGAGCGAGAAACAGAGGGCGAGAAACAGAGGGCGAGAAACAGAGGGCGAGAAACAGAGGGGCTGAAACAGAGGGGCTGAAACAGAGGGGATGAAACAGAGGGGCTGAAACAGAGGGGCTGAAACAGAGGGGCTGAAACAGAGGGCGAGAAACAGAGGGCGAGAAACAAAGAGCGAGAAACAGAGGCTGAGAAACAAGGGGCGAGAAACAGAGGGCGAGAAACAGAGGGGCTGAAACAGAGGGGCTGAAACAGAGGGGCTGAAACAGAGGGCGAGAAACAGAGGGGCTGAAACCCAGGGCGAGAAACAGAGGGCGAGAAACAGAGGGGCTGAAACAGAGGGGCTGAAACAGAGGAGCTGAAACAGAGGGGCTGAAACAGAGGGGCTGAAACAGAGGGCGAGAAACAGTGGGCGTGAAACAGAGGGCGAGAAACAGAGGGGCTGAAACAGAGGGGCTGAAACAGAGGGGCTGGACCAGAGGGCGAGAAACAGAGGGCGAGAAACAGAGAGCGAGAAACAGAGGGCGAGAAACAGAGGGCGAGAAACAGAGGGCGAGAAACAGAGGGGCTGAAACAGATGGGCTGAAACAGAGGGGATGAAACAGAGGGGCTGAAACAGAGGGGCTGAAACAGAGGGGCTGAAACAGAGGGCGAGAAACAGAGGGCGAGAAACAAAGAGCGAGAAACAGAGGGCGAGAAACAGAGGGCGAGAAACAGAGGGCGAGAAACAGAGGAGCTGAAACAGAGTGGCTGAAACAGAGGGGCTGAAACAGAGGGGCTGAAACAGTGGGCGAGAAACAGAGGGGCTGAAACAGAGGGGCTGAAACAGAGGGGCTGAAACAGAGGGGATGAAACAGAGGGGCTGAAACAGAGGGACTGAAACAGAGGGGCTGAAACAGAGGGCGAGAAACAGAGGGGCTGAAACAGAGGGCGAGAAACAGAGGGGCTGAAACAGAGGGCGTGAAACAAAGGGCGAGAAACAGAGGTCCTGAAACAGTGGGGCTGAAACAGAGGGGCTGAAACAGAGGGGCTGAAACAGAGGGGCTGAAACAGAGGGCGAGAAACAGAGGGGCTGAAACAGAGGGCGAGAAACAGAGGGGCTGAAACAGAGGGGCTGAAACAGAGGGGCTGAAACAGAGGGGCTGAAACAGAGGGGCTGAAACAGAGGGCGAGAAAGAGAGGGGCTGAAAGAGAGGGCGAGTAACAGAAGTGCTGAAACAGAGGGCGAGAAACAGAGGGGCTGGAACTGAGGGGCTGAAACAGAGGGGCTGAAACAGAGGGCGAGAAACAGAGGGCGAGAAACAGAGGGGCTGAAACAGAGGGGCTGAAACAGAGGGGCTGAAACAGAGGGCGTGAAACAGAGGGCGAGAAACAGAGGGCGAGAAACAGAGGGGCTGAAACAGAGGGGCTGAAACAGAGGGGCTGAAACAGAGGGGCTGAAACAGAGGGGCTGAAACAGAGGGCGAGAAACAATGGGCGAGAAACAGAGGGGCTGAAACAGAGGGGCTGAAACAAAGGGGCTGAAACAGAGGGGCTGAAACTGAGGGCGAGAAACAGAGGGCGAGAAACAGAGGGCGAGAAACAGAGAGCGAGAAACAGAGGGCGAGAAACAGAGAGCGAGAAACAGAGGGCGAGAAACAGAGGGGCTGAAACAGAGGGGCTGAAACAGAGGGGCTGAAACAGAGGGGCTGTAACAGAGGGCGAGAAACAGAGGGGCTGAAACAGAGGGGCTGAAACAGATGGCGAGAAACAGAGGGGCTGAAACAGTGGGCGAGAAACAGAGGGGCTGAAACAGAGGGGCTGAAACAGAGGGGCTGAAACAGAGGGCGAGAAACAGAGGGGCTGAAACAGAGGGGCTGAAACAGATGGCGAGAAACAGAGGGGCTGAAACAGTGGGCGAGAAACAGATGGGCCGAAACAGAGGGCGAGAAACAGAGAAATAGAAACAGAGGGCGAGAAACAGAGGGGCTGAAACAGAGGGGCTGAAACAGAGGGGCTGAAACAGAGGGGCTGAAACAGATGGGCTGAAACAGAGGGCCTGAAACAGAGGGTCTGAAACAGTGGGCGAGAAACAGAGGAGGAGAAACAGAGGGCGAGAAACAGAGGGCGAGAAACAGAGGGGCTGAAAGAGAGGGGCTGATACTGAGGGGGTGAAACAGACGGTCTGAAACAGAGGGCGAGAAACAGAGGGGCTGAAACAGAGGGCGAGAAACAGAGGGGCAGAAACAGAGGGGCTTAAACAGAAGGGCTTTAAAAGAGGGGCTGAAACAGAGGGGCTGAAACAGAGGGGCTGAAACAGAGGGCGAGAAACAGAGGGGCTGAAACAGAGGGCGAGAAACTGAGGGGCTGAATCCGAGGGCGAGAAACAGAGGGCGAGAAACAGAGATCGAGAAACATAGGGCGAGAAACAGAGGGCGAGAAACAGAGGGCGAGAAACAGAGGGGCTGGAACAGAGGGGCTGAAACAGAGGGGCTGAAACAGAGGGCGAGAAACAGAGGGCGAGAAACAGAGGGGCTGAAACAGAGGGGCTGAAACAGAGGGGCTGAAACAGAGAAGCTGAAACAGAGGGCGAGAAACAGAGGGGCTGAAACAGTGGGCGAGAAACAGAGGGGCTGAAACAGAGGGGGAGAAACAGAGAAAGAGAAACAGAGGGCGAGAAACAGAGGGGCTGAAACAGGGGGGCTGAAACAGAGGGGCTGAAACAGAGGGGCTGAAACAGATGGGCTGAAACAGAGGGGCTGAAACAGAGGGGCTGAAACAGTGGGCGAGAAACAGAGGGCGAAATACAGAGGGCGTTAAACAGAGGGCGAGAAACAGAGGGGCTGAAACAGAGGTGCCGATACAGAGGGGCTGAAACAGAGGGGCTGAAACAGAGGGCAAGAAACAGAGGGGCTGAAACAGATGGCGAGAAACAGAGGGGCTGAAACAGAGGGGCTGAAGCAGAGGGGCTGAAACAGAGGCGCTGAAACAGAGGTCGAGAAACAGAGGGCGAGAAACAGAGAGCGAGAAACAGAGGGCGAAAAACAGAGGGCGAGAAACAGAGGGCGAGAAACAGAGGGGCTGAAACAGAGGGGCTGAAACAGAGGGGCTGATACAGAGGGGCTGAAACAGAGGGGCTGAAACAGAGTGCGAGAAACAGAGGGGCTGAAACAGAGGGGCTGAAACAGAGGGCGAGAAACAGAGGGGCTGAAACAGAGGGCGAGAAACAGAGGGGCTGAAACAGAGGTGCTGAAACAGAGGGGCTGAAACAGAGGGACTGAAACAGAGGGGCTGAAACAGAGGGCGAGAAACAGAGGGGCTGTAACAGAGGGCGAGAAACAGAGGGGCTGAAACAGAGGGCGAGAAACAAAGGGCGAGAAACAGAGGTGCTGAAACAGAGGGGCTGAAACAGAGGGGCTGAAACAGAGGTGCTGAAACAGAGGGCGAGATTCAGAGGGGCTGAAACAGAGGGGCTGAAACAGATGGCGAGAAACAGAGGGGCTGAAACAGAGGGGCTGAAACAGAGGGGCTGAAACAGAGGGGCTGAAACAGAGGGCGAGATACAGAGGGGCTGAAACTGAGGGGCTGAAACAGAGGGGCTGAAACAGAGGGTCTGCAACAGTGGGCGAGAAAGAGAGGGGCTGAAAGAGAGGGCGAGAAACAGAGGTGCTGAAACAGAGGGGGAGAAACAGAGGGGCTGAAACTGAGGGGCTGAAACAGTGGGGCTGAAACAGAGGGCGAGAAACAGATGGCGAGAAACAGAGGGGCATAAACAGAGGGGCTGAAACAGAGGGCGAGAAACAGAGGGGCTGAAACAGATGGCGAGAAACAGAGGGGCTGAAACAGAGGGGCTGAAACAGAGTCGCTAAAACAGAGGGGCTGAAACAGAGGGCGAGAAACAGAGAGCGAGAAACAGAGGGCGAGAAACAGAGAGCGAGAAACAGAGGGCGAGAAACAGAGGGGCTGAAACAGAGGGGCTGAAACAGAGGGGCTGATACAGAGGGGCTGAAACAGAGGGCGAGAAACAGAGGGGCTGAAACAGAGGGGCTGAAACAGAGGGGCTGAAACAGAGGGGCTGAAACAGAGGGACTGAAACAGAGGGGCTGAAACAGAGGGCGAGAAACAGAGGGGCTGTAACAGAGGGCGAGAAACAGAGGGGCTGAAACAGAGGGCGAGAAACAAAGGGCGAGAAACAGAGGTGCTGAAACAGAGGGGCTGAAACAGAGGGGCTGAAACAGAGGGGCTGAAACAGAGGGCGAGAAACAGAGGGGCTGAAACAGAGGGGCTGAAACAGATGGCGAGAAACAGAGGGGCTGAAACAGAGGGGCTGAAACAGAGGGGCTGAAACAGAGGGGCTGAAACAGAGGGCGAGATACAGAGGGGCAGAAACAGAGGGGCTGAAACAGAGGGGCTGAAACAGAGGGTCTGCAACAGTGGGCGAGAAAGAGAGGGGCTGAAAGAGAGGGCGAGAAACAGAGGTGCTGAAACAGAGGGGGAGAAACAGAGGGGCTGAAACTGAGGGGCTGAAACAGAGGGGCTGAAACAGCGGCCGAGAAACAGATGGCGAGAAACAGAGGGGCTTAAACAGAGGGGCTGAAACAGAGGGCGAGAAACAGAGGGCGAGAAACAAAGGGCGAGAAACAGAGGGCGAGAAACAGAGGGGCTGAAATAGAGGGGCTGAAACAGAGGGGCTGAAACAGAGGGGTTGAAACAGAGGGGTTGAAACAGAGGGCGAGAAACAGTGGGCGAGAAACAGAGGGGCAGAAACAGAGGGGCTGAAACAAAGGGGCTGAAACAGAGGGGCTGAAACTGATGGCGAGAAACAGAGGGCGAGAAACAGAGGGCGAGAAACAGAGGGGCTGAAACAAAGGGGCTGATAC